>NC_090279.1:38238393-38540153 GCF_040414725.1 Anabrus simplex
TATACATCGCTCCAGCCCGACTTGCTTTTATATATATAGATGACGGATAAGCATGAGCACGTTGAAAAGTGCAGACTTCCACTTCGAGATTCATATCTCCTAAACGGTTTATGATATTAAGAAACGGTTTGCGCCATCAGACGCCTCATTTATCGCTCTAAATGTTTGTTTCTAAACCACATCCTCGTATCTCCCATATTAAGGGGGTAAATTGAGTTCAAATTTTGAATAGGGTGAAATATGGGTGCATTTTTAACATTTTACATTACATTTTGCCTACTTATGTATAAGCTAGAATCATGAAATTTGGTACACATATGTCCCTTAATCGTGCCAATGTGCGCACCTAACGCGGTGATCCTATCAATCTTATGAGTGTGTCAAACAATGAAATATACTTGTAAAAATCACCAAATTTACGAACAATCCAGAAATACAGCCAAATTTAACGTATAAGGGAGAGAGATACGACAAAATGTCACAGGACCAAAGTTGTAGATCACTCCGAATTGAAGCGACATTGTGCCATCCGTTTTGTGATACGACTTACCGTTTAGCCAAGAAATAGCTCAAAATGAATGTCTGCACAGTCATTAAAATTGCCTCCATATTTCGATAATTTGGGGGTAAAAAGTGAAAAATTTGAACATCTTATAATTTTCTCGTCGGTTAGGGACCAAAGGCTATAGTTTCACCAAATTTCAATTGTCTACCTCGTCTGGCAGGTTGTGCCGCCATCTTGATTTGGGGGGATAGGGGATAAAATGAGGAAATTCCCGAAACTTTTTAAGCCCACGAAACCTATAGGTTATCCTTTTGGATAAACTATACGACTGTGTTCTTATGCTGAGCCAAAAATTTGAGCACCCCCAGCGTGCCCCCTTCAGGGAATTTTGAGAATTTCCGATTTTTCTAGGGATCCTGGGGTCATCAGTTTCCCTCGTACCAAGTTTCAAATTTCTGAGATTTCTGGAAGTGCCTCATTAATTCACGTCTTTTTTCATTTTTAAATATTTATATATACATCGCTCCAGCCCGACTTGCTTTTATATATATAGATAGATTGCGGATAAGCATGAGCACGTTGAAAAGTGGAGACTTCCACTTCGAGATTCATATCTCCTAAACGGTTTATGATATTAAGAAACGGTTTGCACCATCAGACGCCTCATTTATCGCTCTAAATGGTTGTTTCTAAACCATATCCTCGTAGCTCCCATATTAAGGGGTAAATTGAGTTCAAATTTTGAATAGGGTGAAATTTGGGTGCATTTTACATTACATTTTGCCTACTTATGTATAAGCTAGAATCATGAAATTTGGTACACATATGTCCCTTAATCGTGCCAATGTGCGCACTTAACGCGATGATCCTATCATTCTTATAAGTGTGTCAAACAATGAATTATACTTGTAAAAATCACCAAATTTACGAACAATCCAGAAATACAGCCAAACTTAACGTATAAGGGAGAGAGATACGACAAAATGTCACAGGACCAAAGTTGTAGATCACTCCGAATTGAAGCGACATTGTGCCATCCGTTTTGTGATACGACTTACCGTTTAGCCAAAAAATAGCTCAAAAGGAATGTCTGCACAGTCATTAAAATTGCCTCCATATTTCGATAATTTGGGGGTAAAAAGAGAAAAATTTGAACATCTTGGAATTTTCCCGTCGGTTAGGGACTAAAAGCTATAATTTCACCAAATTTCAATTGTCTACCTCGTCTGGCAGGTTGTGCCGCCATCTTGATTTGGGGGGATAGGGGATAAAAGTGAGGAAATTCCCGAAAATTTTTAAGCCCACGAAACCTATAGGTTATCGTTTTGGATATACTATACGACTGTGTTCTTATGCTGAGCCCAAAATTTGAGCCCCCCCAGCGTGCCCCCTTCAGGAAATTTTGAGATTTTCCGATTTTTCTAGGGATCCTGGGGTCGTCAGTTTCCCTCGTACCAAGTTTCAAATTTCTGAGATTTCTGGAAGTGCCTCATTAATTCACGTCTTTTTTCGATTTTAAATATTTATATATACATCGCTCCAGCCCGACTTGCTTTTATATATATAGATGACGGATAAGCATGAGCACGTTGAAAAGTGCAGACTTCCACTTCGAGATTCATATCTCCTAAACGGTTTATGATATTAAGAAACGGTTTGCGCCATCAGACGCCTCATTTATCGCTCTAAATGTTTGTTTCTAAACCATATCCTCGTATCTCCCATATTAAGGGGGTAAATTGAGTTCAAATTTTGAATAGGGTGAAATTTGGGTGCATTTTTAACATTTTACATTACATTTTGCCTACTTATGTATAAGCTAGAATCATGAAATTTGGTGCACATATGTCCCATAATCGTGCCAATGTGCGCACTTAACGCGATGATCCTATCATTCTTATAAGTGTGTCAAACAATGAAATATACTTGCAAATCACCAAATTTACGAACAATGCAGAAATACAGCCAAATTTAACGTATAAGGGAGAGAGATACGACAAAATGTCACAGGACCAAAGTTGTAGATCACTCCGAATTGAAGCGACATTGTGTCATCCGTTTCGTGATACGACTTACCGTTTAGCCAAGAAATAGCTCAAAAGGAATGTCTGCACAGTCATTAAAATTGCCTCCATATTTCGATAATTTGGGGGTAAAAAGTGAAAAATTTGAACATCTTGGAATTTTCTTGTCGGTTAGGGACCAAAAGCTATAATTTCACCAAATTTCAATTGTCTACCTCGTCTGGCAGGTTGTGCCGCCATCTTGATTTGGGGGGATAGGGGATAAAATGAGGAAATTCCCGAAATTTTTAAGCCCACGAAACCTATAGGTTATCCTTTTGGATAAACTATACGACTGTTTTCTTATGCTGAGCCAAAAATTTGAGCACCCCCAGCGTGCCCCCTTCAGGGAATTTTGAGAATTTCCGATTTTTCTAGAGATCCTGGGGTCATCAGTTTCCCTCGTACCAAGTTTCAAATTTCTGAGATTTCTGGAAGTGCCTCATTAATTCACGTCTTTTTTCATTTTTAAATATTTATATATACATCGCTCCAGCCCGACTTGCTTTTATATATATAGATAGATTGCGGATAAGCATGAGCACGTTGAAAAGTGGAGACTTCCACTTCGAGATTCATATCTCCTAAACGGTTTATGATATTAAGAAACGGTTTGCACCATCAGACGCCTCATTTATCGCTCTAAATGGTTGTTTCTAAACCATATCCTCGTATCTCCCATATTAAGGGGGTAAATTGAGTTCAAATTTTGAATAGGGTGAAATTTGGGTGCATTTTACATTACATTTTGCCTACTTATGTATAAGCTAGAATCATGAAATTTGGTACACATATGTCCCTTAATCGTGCCAATGTGCGCACCTAACGCGATGATCCTATCATTCGTATAAGTGTGTCAAACAATGAAATATACTTGTAAAAATCACCAAATTTACGAACAATCCAGAAATACGGCCAAATTTAACGTATAAGGGAGAGAGATACGACAAAATGTCACAGGACCTAAGTTGTAGATCACTCCGAATTGAAGCGACACTGTGCCATCCGTTTTGTGATACGACTTACCGTTTAGCTAAAAAATAGCTCAAAAGGAATGTCTGCACAGTCATTAAAATTGCCTCCAAATTTCGATATCTTTGGGGGTAAAAAGTGAAAAATTTGAACATCTTGGAATTTTCCCGTCGGTTAGGGACCAAAAGCTATAATTTCACCAAATTTCAATTGTCTACCTCGTCTGGCATTTTGTGCCGCCTTCTTGATTTGGGGGGATAGGGGATAAAAAAGAGGAAATTCCCGAAAATATTTAAGCCCACGAAACCTATAGGTTATCGTTTTGGATATACTGTACGACTGTGTTCCTATGCTGAGACCAAAATTTGAGCCCCCCCAGCGTGCCCCCTTCAGGGAATTTTGAGAATTTCCGAGTTTTCTAGGGATCCTGGGATCATCAGTTTCCCTCGTACCAAGTTTCAAATTTCTGAGATTTCTGGAAGTGCCTCATTAATTCACGTCTTTTTTCATTTTTAAATATTTATATATACATCGCTCCAGCCCGACTTGCTTTTATATATATAGATAGATTGCGGATAAGCATGAGCACGTTGAAAAGTGGAGACTTCCACTTCGAGATTCATATCTCCTAAACGGTTTATGATATTAAGAAACTGTTTGCACCATCAGACGCCTCATTTATCGCTCTAAATGGTTGTTTCTAAACCATATCCTCGTATCTCCCATATTAAGGGGGTAAATTGAGTTCAAATTTTGAATAGGGTGAAATTTGGGTGCATTTTTAACATTTTACATTACATTTTGCCTACTTATGTATAAGCTAGAATCATGAAATTTGGTACACATATGTCCCTTAATCGTGCCAATGTGCGCACCTAACGCGGTGATCCTATCAATCTTATAAGTGTGTCAAACAATGAAATATACTTGTAAAAATCACCAAATTTACGAACAATCCAGAAATACAGCCAAATTTAACGTATAAGGGAGAGAGATACGACAAAATGTCACAGGACCAAAGTTGTAGATCACTCCGAATTGAAGCGACATTGTGCCATCCGTTTTGTGATACGACTTACCGTTTAGCCAAGAAATAGCTCAAAAGGAATGTCTGCACAGTCATTAAAATTGCCTCCATATTTCGATAATTTGGGGGTAAAAAGTGAAAAATTTGAACATCTTGGAATTTTCCCGTCGGTTAGGGACCAAAAGCTATAATTTCACCAAATTTCAATTGTCTACCTCGTCTGGCAGGTTGTGCCGCCATCTTGATTTGGGGGGATAGGGGATAAAATGAGGAAATTCCCGAAAATTCTTAAGCCCACGAAACCTATAGGTTATCCTTTTTGGATAAACTATACGACTGTGTTCTTATGCTGAGCCAAAAATTTGAGCACCCCCAGCGTGCCCCCTTCAGGGAATTTTGAGAATTTCCAATTTTTCTAGGGATCCTGGGGTCATCAGTTTCCGTCGTACCAAGTTTCAAATTTCTGAGATTTCTGGAAGCGCCTCATTAATTCACGTCATTTTTCATTTTTAAATATTTATATATACATCGCTCCAGCCCGACTTGCTTTTATATATATAGATAGATTGCGGATAAGCATGAGCACGTTGAAAAGTGGAGACTTCCACTTCGAGATTCATATCTCCTAAACGGTTTATGATATTAAGAAACGGTTTGCACCATCAGACGCCTCATTTATCGCTCTAAATGGTTGTTTCTAAACCATATCCTCGTATCTCCCATATTAAGGGGTAAATTGAGTTCAAATTTTGAATAGGGTGAAATTTGGGTGCATTTTTAACATTTTACATTACATTTTGCCTACTTATGTATAAGCTAGAATCATGAAATTTGGTACACATATGTCCCTTAATCGTGCCAATGTGCGCACCTAACGCGATGATCCTATCATTCGTATAAGTGTGTCAAACAATGAAATATACTTGTAAAAATCACCAAATTTACGAACAATGCGGAAATACAGCCAAATTTAACGTATAAGGGAGAGAGATACGACAAAATGTCACAGGACCAAAGTTGTAGATCACTCCGAATTGAAGCGACATTGTGCCATCCGTTTTGTGATACGACTTACCGTTTAGCCAAGAAATTGCTCAAAAGGAATGTCTGCACAGTCATTAAAATTGCCTCCATATTTCGATAATTTGGGGGTAAAAAGTGAAAAATTTGAACATCTTGGAATTTTCTCGTCGGTTAGGGACCAAAGGCTATAATTTCACCAAATTTCAATTGTCTACCTCGTCTGGCAGGTTGTGCCGCCATCTTGATTTGGGGGGATAGGGGATAAAATGAGGAAATTCCCGAAACTTTTTAAGCCCACGAAACCTATAGGTTATCCTTTTGGATAAACTATACGACTGTGTTCTTATGCTGAGCCAAAAATTTGAGCACCCCCAGCGTGCCCCCTTCAGGGAATTTTGAGAATTTCCGATTTTTCTGGGGATCCTGGGGTCATCAGTTTCCCTCGTACCAAGTTTCAAATTTCTGAGATTTCTGGAAGTGCCTCATTAATTCACGTCTTTTTTCATTTTTAAATATTTATATATACATCGCTCCAGCCCGACTTGCTTTTATATATATAGATGACGGATAAGCATGAGCACGTTGAAAAGTGCAGACTTCCACTTCGAGATTCATATCTCCTAAACGGTTTATGATATTAAGAAACGGTTTGCACCATCAGACGCCTCATTTATCGCTCTAAATGGTTGTTTCTAAACCATATCCTCGTATCTCCCATATTAAGGGGTAAATTGAGTTCAAATTTTGAATAGGGTGAAATTTGGGTGCATTTTACATTACATTTTGCCTACTTATGTATAAGCTAGAATCATGAAATTTGGTACACATATGTCCCTTAATCGTGCCAATGTGCGCACCTAACGCGGTGATCCTATCAATCTTATGAGTGTGTCAAACAATGAAATATACTTGTAAAAATCACCAAATTTACGAACAGTCCAGAAATACAGCCAAATTTAACGTATAAGGGAGAGAGATACGACAAAATGTCACAGGACCAAAGTTGTAGATCACTCCGAATTGAAGCGACATTGTGCCATCCGTTTTGTGATACGACTTACCGTTTAGCCAAGAAATAGCTCAAAATGAATGTCTGCACAGTCATTAAAATTGCCTCCATATTTCGATAATTTGGGGGTAAAAAGTGAAAAATTTGAACATCTTGGAATTTTCTCGTCGGTTAGGGACCAAAGGCTATAATTTCACCAAATTTCAATTGTCTACCTCGTCTGGCAGGTTGTGACGCCATCTTGATTTGGGGGGATAGGGGATAAAATGAGGAAATTCCCGAAACTTTTTAAGCCCACGAAACCTATAGGTTATCCTTTTGGATAAACTATACGACTGTGTTCTTATGCTGAGCCAAAAATTTGAGCACCCCCAGCGTGCCCCCTTCAGGGAATTTTGAGAATTTCCGATTTTTCTAGGGATCCTGGGGTCATCAGTTTCCCTCGTACCAAGTTTCAAATTTCTGAGATTTCTGGAAGTGCCTCATTAATTCACGTCTTTTTTCATTTTTAAATATTTATATATACATCGCTCCAGCCCGACTTGCTTTTATATATATAGATAGATTGCGGATAAGCATGAGCACGTTGAAAAGTGGAGACTTCCACTTCGAGATTCATATCTCCTAAACGGTTTATGATATTAAGAAACGGTTTGCACCATCAGACGCCTCATTTATCGCTCTAAATGGTTGTTTCTAAACCATATCCTCGTATCTCCCATATTAAGGGGTAAATTGAGTTCAAATTTTGAATAGGGTGAAATTTGGGTGCATTTTACATTACATTTTGCCTACTTATGTATAAGCTAGAATCATGAAATTTGGTACACATATGTCCCTTACTCGTGCCAATGTGCGCACTTAACGCGATGATCCTATCATTCTTATAAGTGTGTCAAACAATGAATTATACTTGTAAAAATCACCAAATTTACGAACAATCCAGAAATACAGCCAAACTTAACGTATAAGTGAGAGAGATACGACAAAATGTCACAGGACCAAAGTTGTAGATCACTCCGAATTGAAGCGACATTGTGCCATCCGTTTTGTGATACGACTTACCGTTTAGCCAAAAAATAGCTCAAAAGGAATGTCTGCACAGTCATTAAAATTGCCTCCATATTTCGATAATTTGGGGGTAAAAAGAGAAAAATTTGAACATCTTGGAATTTTCCCGTCGGTTAGGGACCAAAAGCTATAATTTCACCAAATTTCAATTGTCTACCTCGTCTGGCAGGTTGTGCCGCCATCTTGATTTGGGGGGATAGGGGATAAAAGTGAGGAAATTCCCGAAAATTTTTAAGCCCACGAAACCTATAGGTTATCGTTTTGGATATACTATACGACTGTGTTCTTATGCTGAGCCCAAAATTTGAGCCCCCCCAGCGTGCCCCCTTCAGGAAATTTTGAGATTTTCCGATTTTTCTAGGGATCCTGGGGTCGTCAGTTTCCCTCGTACCAAGTTTCAAATTTCTGAGATTTCTGGAAGTGCCTCATTAATTCACGTCTTTTTTCGATTTTAAATATTTATATATACATCGCTCCAGCCCGACTTGCTTTTATATATATAGATGACGGATAAGCATGAGCACGTTGAAAAGTGCAGACTTCCACTTCGAGATTCATATCTCCTAAACGGTTTATGATATTAAGAAACGGTTTGCGCCATCAGACGCCTCATTTATCGCTCTAAATGTTTGTTTCTAAACCATATCCTCGTATCTCCCATATTAAGGGGGTAAATTGAGTTCAAATTTTGAATAGGGTGAAATTTGGGTGCATTTTTAACATTTTACATTACATTTTGCCTACTTATGTATAAGCTAGAATCATGAAATTTGGTGCACATATGTCCCTTAATCGTGCCAATGTGCGCACTTAACGCGATGATCCTATCATTCTTATAAGTGTGTCAAACAATGAAATATACTTGCAAATCACCAAATTTACGAACAATGCAGAAATACAGCCAAATTTAACGTATAAGGGAGAGAGATACGACAAAATGTCACAGGACCAAAGTTGTAGATCACTCCGAATTGAAGCGACATTGTGTCATCCGTTTCGTGATACGACTTACCGTTTAGCCAAGAAATAGCTCAAAAGGAATGTCTGCACAGTCATTAAAATTGCCTCCATATTTCGATAATTTGGGGGTAAAAAGTGAATAATTTGAACATCTTGGAATTTTCTTGTCGGTTAGGGACCAAAAGCTATAATTTCACCAAATTTCAATTGTCTACCTCGTCTGGCAGGTTGTGCCGCCATCTTGATTTGGGGGGATAGGGGATAAAATGAGGAAATTCCCGAAATTTTTAAGCCCACGAAACCTATAGGTTATCCTTTTGGATAAACTATACGACTGTTTTCTTATGCTGAGCCAAAAATTTGAGCACCCCCAGCGTGCCCCCTTCAGGGAATTTTGAGAATTTCCGATTTTTCTAGAGATCCTCCGGTCATCAGTTTCCCTCGTACCAAGTTTCAAATTTCTGAGATTTCTGGAAGTGCCTCATTAATTCACGTCTTTTTTCATTTTTAAATATTTATATATACATCGCTCCAGCCCGACTTGCTTTTATATATATAGATAGATTGCGGATAAGCATGAGCACGTTGAAAAGTGGAGACTTCCACTTCGAGATTCATATCTCCTAAACGGTTTATGATATTAAGAAACGGTTTGCACCATCAGACGCCTCATTTATCGCTCTAAATGGTTGTTTCTAAACCATATCCTCGTATCTCCCATATTAAGGGGGTAAATTGAGTTCAAATTTTGAATAGGGTGAAATTTGGGTGCATTTTACATTACATTTTGCCTACTTATGTATAAGCTAGAATCATGAAATTTGGTACACATATGTCCCTTAATCGTGCCAATGTGCGCACCTAACGCGATGATCCTATCATTCGTATAAGTGTGTCAAACAATGAAATATACTTGTAAAAATCACCAAATTTACGAACAATCCAGAAATACGGCCAAATTTAACGTATAAGGGAGAGAGATACGACAAAATGTCACAGGACCTAAGTTGTAGATCACTCCGAATTGAAGCGACACTGTGCCATCCGTTTTGTGATACGACTTACCGTTTAGCCAAAAAATAGCTCAAAAGGAATGTCTGCACAGTCATTAAAATTGCCTCCATATTTCGATAATTTGGGGGTAAAAAGTGAAAAATTTGAACATCTTGGAATTTTCCCGTCGGTTAGGGACCAAAAGCTATAATTTCACCAAATTTCAATTGTCTACCTCGTCTGGCAGTTTGTGCCGCCTTCTTGATTTGGGGGGATAGGGGATAAAAAAGAGGAAATTCCCGAAAATGTTTAAGCCCACGAAACCTATAGGTTATCGTTTTGGATATACTGTACGACTGTGTTCCTATGCTGAGACCAAAATTTGAGCCCCCCCAGCGTGCCCCCTTCAGGGAATTTTGAGAATTTCCGAGTTTTCTAGGGATCCTGGGATCATCAGTTTCCCTCGTACCAAGTTTCAAATTTCTGAGATTTCTGGAAGTGCCTCATTAATTCACGTCTTTTTTCATTTTTAAATATTTATATATACATCGCTCCAGCCCGACTTGCTTTTATATATATATAGATGACGGATAAGCATGAGCACGTTGAAAAGTGCAGACTTCCACTTCGAGATTCATATCTCCTAAACGGTTTATGATATTAAGAAACGGTTTGCGCCATCAGACGCCTCATTTATCGCTCTAAATGTTTGTTTCTAAACCACATCCTCGTATCTCCCATATTAAGGGGGTAAATTGAGTTCAAATTTTGAATAGGGTGAAATATGGGTGCATTTTTAACATTTTACATTACATTTTGCCTACTTATGTATAAGGTAGAATCATGAAATTTGGTACACATATGTCCCTTAATCGTGCCAATGTGCGCACCTAACGCGGTGATCCTATCAATCTTATAAGTGTGTCAAACAATGAAATATACTTGTAAAAATCACCAAATTTACGAACAATCCAGAAATACAGCCAAATTTAACGTATAAGGGAGAGAGATACGACAAAATGTCACAGGACCAAAGTTGTAGATCACTCCGAATTGAAGCGACATTGTGCCATCCGTTTTGTGATACGACTTACCGTTTAGCCAAGAAATAGCTCAAAAGGAATGTCTGCACAGTCATTAAAATTGCCTCCATATTTCGATAATTTGGGGGTAAAAAGTGAAAAATTTGAATATCTTGGAATTTTCTCGTCGGTTAGGGACCAAAGGCTATAATTTCACCAAATTTCAATTGTCTACCTCGTCTGGCAGGTTGTGCCGCCATCTTGATTTGGGGGGATAGGGGATAAAATGAGGAAATTCCCGAAACTTTTTAAGCCCACGAAACCTATAGGTTATCCTTTTTTATAAACTATACGACTGTGTTCTTATGCTGAGCCAAAAATTTGAGCACCCCCAGCGTGCCCCCTTCAGGGAATTTTGAGAATTTCCGATTTTTCTAGGGATCCTGGGGTCATCAGTTTCCCTCGTACCAAGTTTCAAATTTCTGAGATTTCTGGAAGTGCCTCATTAATTCACGTCTTTTTTCATTTTTAAATATTTATATATACATCGCTCCAGCCCGACTTGCTTTTATATATATAGATAGATTGCGGATAAGCATGAGCACGTTGAAAAGTGGAGACTTCCACTTCGAGATTCATATCTCCTAAACGGTTTATGATATTAAGAAACGGTTTGCACCATCAGACGCCTCATTTATCGCTCTAAATGGTTGTTTCTAAACCATATCCTCGTATCTCCCATATTAAGGGGGTAAATTGAGTTCAAACGTTGAATAGGGTGAAATTTGGGTGCCTTTTACATTACATTTTGCCTACTTATGTATAAGCTAGAATCATGAAATTTGGTACACATATGTCCCTTAATCGTGCCAATGTGCGCACCTAACGCGATGATCCTATCATTCGTATAAGTGTGTCAAACAATGAAATATACTTGTAAAAATCACCAAATTTACGAACAATCCAGAAATACGGCCAAATTTAACGTATAAGGGAGAGAGATACGACAAAATGTCACAGGACCTAAGTTGTAGATCACTCCGAATTGAAGCGACACTGTGCCATCCGTTTTGTGATACGACTTACCGTTTAGCCAAAAAAAAGCTCAAAAGGAATGTCTGCACAGTCATTAAAATTGCCTCCATATTTCGATATCTTTGGGGGTAAAAAGTGAAAAATTTGAACATCTTGGAATTTTCCCGTCGATTAGGGACCAAAAGCTATAATTTCACCAAATTTCAATTGTCTACCTCGTCTGGCAGGTTGTGCCGCCTTCTTGATTTGGGGGGATAGGGGATAAAAAAGAGGAAATTCCCGAAAATGTTTAAGCCCACGAAACCTATAGGTTATCGTTTTGGATATACTGTACGACTGTGTTCCTATGCTGAGACCAAAATTTGAGCCCCCCCAGCGTGCCCCCTTCAGGGAATTTTGAGAATTTCCGAGTTTTCTAGGGATCCTGGGGTCATCAGTTTCCCTCGTACCAAGTTTCAAATTTCTGAGATTTCTGGAAGTGCCTCATTAATTCACGTCTTTTTTCGTTTTTAAATATTTATATATACATCGCTCCAGCCCGACTTGCTTTTATATATATAGATGACGGATAAGCATGAGCACGTTGAAAAGTGCAGACTTCCACTTCGAGATTCATATCTCCTAAACGGTTTATGATATTAAGAAACGGTTTGCACCATCAGACGCCTCATTTATCGCTCTAAATGGTTGTTTCTAAACCATATCCTCGTATCTCCCATGTTAAGGGGTAAATTGAGTTCAAATTTTGAATAGGGTGAAATTTGGGTGCATTTTACATTACATTTTGCCTACTTATGTATAAGCTAGAATCATGAAATTTGGTACACATATGTCCCTTAATCGTGCCAATGTGCGCACCTAACGCGGTGATCCTATCAATCTTATGAGTGTGTCAAACAATGAAATATACTTGTAAAAATCACCAAATTTACGAACAATCCAGAAATACAGCCAAATTTAACGTATAAGGGAGAGAGATACGACAAAATGTCACAGGACCAAAGTTGTAGATCACTCCGAATTGAAGCGACATTGTGCCATCCGTTTTGTGATACGACTTACCGTTTAGCCAAGAAATAGCTCAAAATGAATGTCTGCACAGTCATTAAAATTGCCTCCATATTTCGATAATTTGGGGGTAAAAAGTGAAAAATTTGAACATCTTATAATTTTCTCGTCGGTTAGGGACCAAAGGCTATAGTTTCACCAAATTTCAATTGTCTACCTCGTCTGGCAGGTTGTGCCGCCATCTTGATTTGGGGGGATAGGGGATAAAATGAGGAAATTCCCGAAACTTTTTAAGCCCACGAAACCTATAGGTTATCCTTTTGGATAAACTATACGACTGTGTTCTTATGCTGAGCCAAAAATTTGAGCACCCCCAGCGTGCCCCCTTCAGGGAATTTTGAGAATTTCCGATTTTTCTAGGGATCCTGGGGTCATCAGTTTCCCTCGTACCAAGTTTCAAATTTCTGAGATTTCTGGAAGTGCCTCATTAATTCACGTCTTTTTTCATTTTTAAATATTTATATATACATCGCTCCAGCCCGACTTGCTTTTATATATATAGATAGATTGCGGATAAGCATGAGCACGTTGAAAAGTGGAGACTTCCACTTCGAGATTCATATCTCCTAAACGGTTTATGATATTAAGAAACGGTTTGCACCATCAGACGCCTCATTTATCGCTCTAAATGGTTGTTTCTAAACCATATCCTCGTATCTCCCATATTAAGGGGTAAATTGAGTTCAAATTTTGAATAGGGTGAAATTTGGGTGCATTTTACATTACATTTTGCCTACTTATGTATAAGCTAGAATCATGAAATTTGGTACACATATGTCCCTTAATCGTGCCAATGTGCGCACTTAACGCGATGATCCTATCATTCTTATAAGTGTGTCAAACAATGAATTATACTTGTAAAAATCACCAAATTTACGAACAATCCAGAAATACAGCCAAACTTAACGTATAAGGGAGAGAGATACGACAAAATGTCACAGGACCAAAGTTGTAGATCACTCCGAATTGAAGCGACATTGTGCCATCCGTTTTGTGATACGACTTACCGTTTAGCCAAAAAATAGCTCAAAAGGAATGTCTGCACAGTCATTAAAATTGCCTCCATATTTCGATAATTTGGGGGTAAAAAGAGAAAAATTTGAACATCTTGGAATTTTCCCGTCGGTTAGGGACTAAAAGCTATAATTTCACCAAATTTCAATTGTCTACCTCGTCTGGCAGGTTGTGCCGCCATCTTGATTTGGGGGGATAGGGGATAAAAGTGAGGAAATTCCCGAAAATTTTTAAGCCCACGAAACCTATAGGTTATCGTTTTGGATATACTATACGACTGTGTTCTTATGCTGAGCCCAAAATTTGAGCCCCCCCAGCGTGCCCCCTTCAGGAAATTTTGAGATTTTCCGATTTTTCTAGGGATCCTGGGGTCGTCAGTTTCCCTCGTACCAAGTTTCAAATTTCTGAGATTTCTGGAAGTGCCTCATTAATTCACGTCTTTTTTCGATTTTAAATATTTATATATACATCGCTCCAGCCCGACTTGCTTTTATATATATAGATGACGGATAAGCATGAGCACGTTGAAAAGTGCAGACTTCCACTTCGAGATTCATATCTCCTAAACGGTTTATGATATTAAGAAACGGTTTGCGCCATCAGACGCCTCATTTATCGCTCTAAATGTTTGTTTCTAAACCATATCCTCGTATCTCCCATATTAAGGGGGTAAATTGAGTTCAAATTTTGAATAGGGTGAAATTTGGGTGCATTTTTAACATTTTACATTACATTTTGCCTACTTATGTATAAGCTAGAATCATGAAATTTGGTGCACATATGTCCCATAATCGTGCCAATGTGCGCACTTAACGCGATGATCCTATCATTCTTATAAGTGTGTCAAACAATGAAATATACTTGCAAATCACCAAATTTACGAACAATGCAGAAATACAGCCAAATTTAACGTATAAGGGAGAGAGATACGACAAAATGTCACAGGACCAAAGTTGTAGATCACTCCGAATTGAAGCGACATTGTGTCATCCGTTTCGTGATACGACTTACCGTTTAGCCAAGAAATAGCTCAAAAGGAATGTCTGCACAGTCATTAAAATTGCCTCCATATTTCGATAATTTGGGGGTAAAAAGTGAAAAATTTGAACATCTTGGAATTTTCTTGTCGGTTAGGGACCAAGAGCTATAATTTCACCAAATTTCAATTGTCTACCTCGTCTGGCAGGTTGTGCCGCCATCTTGATTTGGGGGGATAGGGGATAAAATGAGGAAATTCCCGAAATTTTTAAGCCCACGAAACCTATAGGTTATCCTTTTGGATAAACTATACGACTGTTTTCTTATGCTGAGCCAAAAATTTGAGCACCCCCAGCGTGCCCCCTTCAGGGAATTTTGAGAATTTCCGATTTTTCTAGAGATCCTGGGGTCATCAGTTTCCCTCGTACCAAGTTTCAAATTTCTGAGATTTCTGGAAGTGCCTCATTAATTCACGTCTTTTTTCATTTTTAAATATTTATATATACATCGCTCCAGCCCGACTTGCTTTTATATATATAGATAGATTGCGGATAAGCATGAGCACGTTGAAAAGTGGAGACTTCCACTTCGAGATTCATATCTCCTAAACGGTTTATGATATTAAGAAACGGTTTGCACCATCAGACGCCTCATTTATCGCTCTAAATGGTTGTTTCTAAACCATATCCTCGTATCTCCCATATTAAGGGGGTAAATTGAGTTCAAATTTTGAATAGGGTGAAATTTGGGTGCATTTTACATTACATTTTGCCTACTTATGTATAAGCTAGAATCATGAAATTTGGTACACATATGTCCCTTAATCGTGCCAATGTGCGCACCTAACGCGATGATCCTATCATTCGTATAAGTGTGTCAAACAATGAAATATACTTGTAAAAATCACCAAATTTACGAACAATCCAGAAATACGGCCAAATTTAACGTATAAGGGAGAGAGATACGACAAAATGTCACAGGACCTAAGTTGTAGATCACTCCGAATTGAAGCGACACTGTGCCATCCGTTTTGTGATACGACTTACCGTTTAGCTAAAAAATAGCTCAAAAGGAATGTCTGCACAGTCATTAAAATTGCCTCCAAATTTCGATATCTTTGGGGGTAAAAAGTGAAAAATTTGAACATCTTGGAATTTTCCCGTCGGTTAGGGACCAAAAGCTATAATTTCACCAAATTTCAATTGTCTACCTCGTCTGGCATTTTGTGCCGCCTTCTTGATTTGGGGGGATAGGGGATAAAAAAGAGGAAATTCCCGAAAATATTTAAGCCCACGAAACCTATAGGTTATCGTTTTGGATATACTGTACGACTGTGTTCCTATGCTGAGACCAAAATTTGAGCCCCCCCAGCGTGCCCCCTTCAGGGAATTTTGAGAATTTCCGAGTTTTCTAGGGATCCTGGGATCATCAGTTTCCCTCGTACCAAGTTTCAAATTTCTGAGATTTCTGGAAGTGCCTCATTAATTCACGTCTTTTTTCATTTTTAAATATTTATATATACATCGCTCCAGCCCGACTTGCTTTTATATATATAGATAGATTGCGGATAAGCATGAGCACGTTGAAAAGTGGAGACTTCCACTTCGAGATTCATATCTCCTAAACGGTTTATGATATTAAGAAACGGTTTGCACCATCAGACGCCTCATTTATCGCTCTAAATGGTTGTTTCTAAACCATATCCTCGTATCTCCCATATTAAGGGGGTAAATTGAGTTCAAATTTTGAATAGGGTGAAATTTGGGTGCATTTTTAACATTTTACATTACATTTTGCCTACTTATGTATAAGCTAGAATCATGAAATTTGGTACACATATGTCCCTTAATCGTGCCAATGTGCGCACCTAACGCGGTGATCCTATCAATCTTATAAGTGTGTCAAACAATGAAATATACTTGTAAAAATCACCAAATTTACGAACAATCCAGAAATACAGCCAAATTTAACGTATAAGGGAGAGAGATACGACAAAATGTCACAGGACCAAAGTTGTAGATCACTCCGAATTGAAGCGACATTGTGCCATCCGTTTTGTGATACGACTTACCGTTTAGCCAAGAAATAGCTCAAAAGGAATGTCTGCACAGTCATTAAAATTGCCTCCATATTTCGATAATTTGGGGGTAAAAAGTGAAAAATTTGAACATCTTGGAATTTTCCCGTCGGTTAGGGACCAAAAGCTATAATTTCACCAAATTTCAATTGTCTACCTCGTCTGGCAGGTTGTGCCGCCATCTTGATTTGGGGGGATAGGGGATAAAATGAGGAAATTCCCGAAAATTCTTAAGCCCACGAAACCTATAGGTTATCCTTTTTGGATAAACTATACGACTGTGTTCTTATGCTGAGCCAAAAATTTGAGCACCCCCAGCGTGCCCCCTTCAGGGAATTTTGAGAATTTCCAATTTTTCTAGGGATCCTGGGGTCATCAGTTTCCGTCGTACCAAGTTTCAAATTTCTGAGATTTCTGGAAGCGCCTCATTAATTCACGTCATTTTTCATTTTTAAATATTTATATATACATCGCTCCAGCCCGACTTGCTTTTATATATATAGATAGATTGCGGATAAGCATGAGCACGTTGAAAAGTGGAGACTTCCACTTCGAGATTCATATCTCCTAAACGGTTTATGATATTAAGAAACGGTTTGCACCATCAGACGCCTCATTTATCGCTCTAAATGGTTGTTTCTAAACCATATCCTCGTATCTCCCATATTAAGGGGTAAATTGAGTTCAAATTTTGAATAGGGTGAAATTTGGGTGCATTTTTAACATTTTACATTACATTTTGCCTACTTATGTATAAGCTAGAATCATGAAATTTGGTACACATATGTCCCTTAATCGTGCCAATGTGCGCACCTAACGCGATGATCCTATCATTCGTATAAGTGTGTCAAACAATGAAATATACTTGTAAAAATCACCAAATTTACGAACAATGCGGAAATACAGCCAAATTTAACGTATAAGGGAGAGAGATACGACAAAATGTCACAGGACCAAAGTTGTAGATCACTCCGAATTGAAGCGACATTGTGCCATCCGTTTTGTGATACGACTTACCGTTTAGCCAAGAAATTGCTCAAAAGGAATGTCTGCACAGTCATTAAAATTGCCTCCATATTTCGATAATTTGGGGGTAAAAAGAGAAAAATTTGAACATCTTGGAATTTTCTCGTCGGTTAGGGACCAAAGGCTATAATTTCACCAAATTTCAATTGTCTACCTCGTCTGGCAGGTTGTGCCGCCATCTTGATTTGGGGGGATAGGGGATAAAATGAGGAAATTCCCGAAACTTTTTAAGCCCACGAAACCTATAGGTTATCCTTTTGGATAAACTATACGACTGTGTTCTTATGCTGAGCCAAAAATTTGAGCACCCCCAGCGTGCCCCCTTCAGGGAATTTTGAGAATTTCCGATTTTTCTGGGGATCCTGGGGTCATCAGTTTCCCTCGTACCAAGTTTCAAATTTCTGAGATTTCTGGAAGTGCCTCATTAATTCACGTCTTTTTTCATTTTTAAATATTTATATATACATCGCTCCAGCCCGACTTGCTTTTATATATATAGATGACGGATAAGCATGAGCACGTTGAAAAGTGCAGACTTCCACTTCGAGATTCATATCTCCTAAACGGTTTATGATATTAAGAAACGGTTTGCACCATCAGACGCCTCATTTATCGCTCTAAATGGTTGTTTCTAAACCATATCCTCGTATCTCCCATATTAAGGGGTAAATTGAGTTCAAATTTTGAATAGGGTGAAATTTGGGTGCATTTTACATTACATTTTGCCTACTTATGTATAAGCTAGAATCATGAAATTTGGTACACATATGTCCCTTAATCGTGCCAATGTGCGCACCTAACGCGGTGATCCTATCAATCTTATGAGTGTGTCAAACAATGAAATATACTTGTAAAAATCACCAAATTTACGAACAATCCAGAAATACAGCCAAATTTAACGTATAAGGGAGAGAGATACGACAAAATGTCACAGGACCAAAGTTGTAGATCACTCCGAATTGAAGCGACATTGTGCCATCCGTTTTGTGATACGACTTACCGTTTAGCCAAGAAATAGCTCAAAATGAATGTCTGCACAGTCATTAAAATTGCCTCCATATTTCGATAATTTGGGGGTAAAAAGTGAAAAATTTGAACATCTTGGAATTTTCTCGTCGGTTAGGGACCAAAGGCTATAATTTCACCAAATTTCAATTGTCTACCTCGTCTGGCAGGTTGTGCCGCCATCTTGATTTGGGGGGATAGGGGATAAAATGAGGAAATTCCCGAAACTTTTTAAGCCCACGAAACCTATAGGTTATCCTTTTGGATAAACTATACGACTGTGTTCTTATGCTGAGCCAAAAATTTGAGCACCCCCAGCGTGCCCCCTTCAGGGAATTTTGAGAATTTCCGATTTTTCTAGGGATCCTGGGGTCATCAGTTTCCCTCGTACCAAGTTTCAAATTTCTGAGATTTCTGGAAGTGCCTCATTAATTCACGTCTTTTTTCATTTTTAAATATTTATATATACATCGCTCCAGCCCGACTTGCTTTTATATATATAGATAGATTGCGGATAAGCATGAGCACGTTGAAAAGTGGAGACTTCCACTTCGAGATTCATATCTCCTAAACGGTTTATGATATTAAGAAACGGTTTGCACCATCAGACGCCTCATTTATCGCTCTAAATGGTTGTTTCTAAACCATATCCTCGTATCTCCCATATTAAGGGGTAAATTGAGTTCAAATTTTGAATAGGGTGAAATTTGGGTGCATTTTACATTACATTTTGCCTACTTATGTATAAGCTAGAATCATGAAATTTGGTACACATATGTCCCTTACTCGTGCCAATGTGCGCACTTAACGCGATGATCCTATCATTCTTATAAGTGTGTCAAACAATGAATTATACTTGTAAAAATCACCAAATTTACGAACAATCCAGAAATACAGCCAAACTTAACGTATAAGTGAGAGAGATACGACAAAATGTCACAGGACCAAAGTTGTAGATCACTCCGAATTGAAGCGACATTGTGCCATCCGTTTTGTGATACGACTTACCGTTTAGCCAAAAAATAGCTCAAAAGGAATGTCTGCACAGTCATTAAAATTGCCTCCATATTTCGATAATTTGGGGGTAAAAAGAGAAAAATTTGAACATCTTGGAATTTTCCCGTCGGTTAGGGACCAAAAGCTATAATTTCACCAAATTTCAATTGTCTACCTCGTCTGGCAGGTTGTGCCGCCATCTTGATTTGGGGGGATAGGGGATAAAAGTGAGGAAATTCCCGAAAATTTTTAAGCCCACGAAACCTATAGGTTATCGTTTTGGATATACTATACGACTGTGTTCTTATGCTGAGCCCAAAATTTGAGCCCCCCCAGCGTGCCCCCTTCAGGAAATTTTGAGATTTTCCGATTTTTCTAGGGATCCTGGGGTCGTCAGTTTCCCTCGTACCAAGTTTCAAATTTCTGAGATTTCTGGAAGTGCCTCATTAATTCACGTCTTTTTTCGATTTTAAATATTTATATATACATCGCTCCAGCCCGACTTGCTTTTATATATATAGATGACGGATAAGCATGAGCACGTTGAAAAGTGCAGACTTCCACTTCGAGATTCATATCTCCTAAACGGTTTATGATATTAAGAAACGGTTTGCGCCATCAGACGCCTCATTTATCGCTCTAAATGTTTGTTTCTAAACCATATCCTCGTATCTCCCATATTAAGGGGGTAAATTGAGTTCAAATTTTGAATAGGGTGAAATTTGGGTGCATTTTTAACATTTTACATTACATTTTGCCTACTTATGTATAAGCTAGAATCATGAAATTTGGTGCACATATGTCCCTTAATCGTGCCAATGTGCGCACTTAACGCGATGATCCTATCATTCTTATAAGTGTGTCAAACAATGAAATATACTTGCAAATCACCAAATTTACGAACAATGCAGAAATACAGCCAAATTTAACGTATAAGGGAGAGAGATACGACAAAATGTCACAGGACCAAAGTTGTAGATCACTCCGAATTGAAGCGACATTGTGTCATCCGTTTCGTGATACGACTTACCGTTTAGCCAAGAAATAGCTCAAAAGGAATGTCTGCACAGTCATTAAAATTGCCTCCATATTTCGATAATTTGGGGGTAAAAAGTGAATAATTTGAACATCTTGGAATTTTCTTGTCGGTTAGGGACCAAAAGCTATAATTTCACCAAATTTCAATTGTCTACCTCGTCTGGCAGGTTGTGCCGCCATCTTGATTTGGGGGGATAGGGGATAAAATGAGGAAATTCCCGAAATTTTTAAGCCCACGAAACCTATAGGTTATCCTTTTGGATAAACTATACGACTGTTTTCTTATGCTGAGCCAAAAATTTGAGCACCCCCAGCGTGCCCCCTTCAGGGAATTTTGAGAATTTCCGATTTTTCTAGAGATCCTCCGGTCATCAGTTTCCCTCGTACCAAGTTTCAAATTTCTGAGATTTCTGGAAGTGCCTCATTAATTCACGTCTTTTTTCATTTTTAAATATTTATATATACATCGCTCCAGCCCGACTTGCTTTTATATATATAGATAGATTGCGGATAAGCATGAGCACGTTGAAAAGTGGAGACTTCCACTTCGAGATTCATATCTCCTAAACGGTTTATGATATTAAGAAACGGTTTGCACCATCAGACGCCTCATTTATCGCTCTAAATGGTTGTTTCTAAACCATATCCTCGTATCTCCCATATTAAGGGGGTAAATTGAGTTCAAATTTTGAATAGGGTGAAATTTGGGTGCATTTTACATTACATTTTGCCTACTTATGTATAAGCTAGAATCATGAAATTTGGTACACATATGTCCCTTAATCGTGCCAATGTGCGCACCTAACGCGATGATCCTATCATTCGTATAAGTGTGTCAAACAATGAAATATACTTGTAAAAATCACCAAATTTACGAACAATCCAGAAATACGGCCAAATTTAACGTATAAGGGAGAGAGATACGACAAAATGTCACAGGACCTAAGTTGTAGATCACTCCGAATTGAAGCGACACTGTGCCATCCGTTTTGTGATACGACTTACCGTTTAGCCAAAAAATAGCTCAAAAGGAATGTCTGCACAGTCATTAAAATTGCCTCCATATTTCGATAATTTGGGGGTAAAAAGTGAAAAATTTGAACATCTTGGAATTTTCCCGTCGGTTAGGGACCAAAAGCTATAATTTCACCAAATTTCAATTGTCTACCTCGTCTGGCAGTTTGTGCCGCCTTCTTGATTTGGGGGGATAGGGGATAAAAAAGAGGAAATTCCCGAAAATGTTTAAGCCCACGAAACCTATAGGTTATCGTTTTGGATATACTGTACGACTGTGTTCCTATGCTGAGACCAAAATTTGAGCCCCCCCAGCGTGCCCCCTTCAGGGAATTTTGAGAATTTCCGAGTTTTCTAGGGATCCTGGGATCATCAGTTTCCCTCGTACCAAGTTTCAAATTTCTGAGATTTCTGGAAGTGCCTCATTAATTCACGTCTTTTTTCATTTTTAAATATTTATATATACATCGCTCCAGCCCGACTTGCTTTTATATATATATAGATGACGGATAAGCATGAGCACGTTGAAAAGTGCAGACTTCCACTTCGAGATTCATATCTCCTAAACGGTTTATGATATTAAGAAACGGTTTGCGCCATCAGACGCCTCATTTATCGCTCTAAATGTTTGTTTCTAAACCACATCCTCGTATCTCCCATATTAAGGGGGTAAATTGAGTTCAAATTTTGAATAGGGTGAAATATGGGTGCATTTTTAACATTTTACATTACATTTTGCCTACTTATGTATAAGGTAGAATCATGAAATTTGGTACACATATGTCCCTTAATCGTGCCAATGTGCGCACCTAACGCGGTGATCCTATCAATCTTATAAGTGTGTCAAACAATGAAATATACTTGTAAAAATCACCAAATTTACGAACAATCCAGAAATACAGCCAAATTTAACGTATAAGGGAGAGAGATACGACAAAATGTCACAGGACCAAAGTTGTAGATCACTCCGAATTGAAGCGACATTGTGCCATCCGTTTTGTGATACGACTTACCGTTTAGCCAAGAAATAGCTCAAAAGGAATGTCTGCACAGTCATTAAAATTGCCTCCATATTTCGATAATTTGGGGGTAAAAAGTGAAAAATTTGAATATCTTGGAATTTTCTCGTCGGTTAGGGACCAAAGGCTATAATTTCACCAAATTTCAATTGTCTACCTCGTCTGGCAGGTTGTGCCGCCATCTTGATTTGGGGGGATAGGGGATAAAATGAGGAAATTCCCGAAACTTTTTAAGCCCACGAAACCTATAGGTTATCCTTTTTTATAAACTATACGACTGTGTTCTTATGCTGAGCCAAAAATTTGAGCACCCCCAGCGTGCCCCCTTCAGGGAATTTTGAGAATTTCCGATTTTTCTAGGGATCCTGGGGTCATCAGTTTCCCTCGTACCAAGTTTCAAATTTCTGAGATTTCTGGAAGTGCCTCATTAATTCACGTCTTTTTTCATTTTTAAATATTTATATATACATCGCTCCAGCCCGACTTGCTTTTATATATATAGATAGATTGCGGATAAGCATGAGCACGTTGAAAAGTGGAGACTTCCACTTCGAGATTCATATCTCCTAAACGGTTTATGATATTAAGAAACGGTTTGCACCATCAGACGCCTCATTTATCGCTCTAAATGGTTGTTTCTAAACCATATCCTCGTATCTCCCATATTAAGGGGGTAAATTGAGTTCAAACGTTGAATAGGGTGAAATTTGGGTGCCTTTTACATTACATTTTGCCTACTTATGTATAAGCTAGAATCATGAAATTTGGTACACATATGTCCCTTAATCGTGCCAATGTGCGCACCTAACGCGATGATCCTATCATTCGTATAAGTGTGTCAAACAATGAAATATACTTGTAAAAATCACCAAATTTACGAACAATCCAGAAATACGGCCAAATTTAACGTATAAGGGAGAGAGATACGACAAAATGTCACAGGACCTAAGTTGTAGATCACTCCGAATTGAAGCGACACTGTGCCATCCGTTTTGTGATACGACTTACCGTTTAGCCAAAAAAAAGCTCAAAAGGAATGTCTGCACAGTCATTAAAATTGCCTCCATATTTCGATATCTTTGGGGGTAAAAAGTGAAAAATTTGAACATCTTGGAATTTTCCCGTCGATTAGGGACCAAAAGCTATAATTTCACCAAATTTCAATTGTCTACCTCGTCTGGCAGGTTGTGCCGCCTTCTTGATTTGGGGGGATAGGGGATAAAAAAGAGGAAATTCCCGAAAATGTTTAAGCCCACGAAACCTATAGGTTATCGTTTTGGATATACTGTACGACTGTGTTCCTATGCTGAGACCAAAATTTGAGCCCCCCCAGCGTGCCCCCTTCAGGGAATTTTGAGAATTTCCGAGTTTTCTAGGGATCCTGGGGTCATCAGTTTCCCTCGTACCAAGTTTCAAATTTCTGAGATTTCTGGAAGTGCCTCATTAATTCACGTCTTTTTTCGTTTTTAAATATTTATATATACATCGCTCCAGCCCGACTTGCTTTTATATATATAGATGACGGATAAGCATGAGCACGTTGAAAAGTGCAGACTTCCACTTCGAGATTCATATCTCCTAAACGGTTTATGATATTAAGAAACGGTTTGCACCATCAGACGCCTCATTTATCGCTCTAAATGGTTGTTTCTAAACCATATCCTCGTATCTCCCATGTTAAGGGGTAAATTGAGTTCAAATTTTGAATAGGGTGAAATTTGGGTGCATTTTACATTACATTTTGCCTACTTATGTATAAGCTAGAATCATGAAATTTGGTACACATATGTCCCTTAATCGTGCCAATGTGCGCACCTAACGCGGTGATCCTATCAATCTTATGAGTGTGTCAAACAATGAAATATACTTGTAAAAATCACCAAATTTACGAACAATCCAGAAATACAGCCAAATTTAACGTATAAGGGAGAGAGATACGACAAAATGTCACAGGACCAAAGTTGTAGATCACTCCGAATTGAAGCGACATTGTGCCATCCGTTTTGTGATACGACTTACCGTTTAGCCAAGAAATAGCTCAAAATGAATGTCTGCACAGTCATTAAAATTGCCTCCATATTTCGATAATTTGGGGGTAAAAAGTGAAAAATTTGAACATCTTGGAATTTTCTCGTCGGTTAGGGACCAAAGGCTATAATTTCACCAAATTTCAATTGTCTACCTCGTCTGGCAGGTTGTGCCGCCATCTTGATTTGGGGGGATAGGGGATAAAATGAGGAAATTCCCGAAACTTTTTAAGCCCACGAAACCTATAGGTTATCCTTTTGGATAAACTATACGACTGTGTTCTTATGCTGAGCCAAAAATTTGAGCACCCCCAGCGTGCCCCCTTCAGGGAATTTTGAGAATTTCCGATTTTTCTAGGGATCCTGGGGTCATCAGTTTCCCTCGTACCAAGTTTCAAATTTCTGAGATTTCTGGAAGTGCCTCATTAATTCACGTCTTTTTTCATTTTTAAATATTTATATATACATCGCTCCAGCCCGACTTGCTTTTATATATATAGATAGATTGCGGATAAGCATGAGCACGTTGAAAAGTGGAGACTTCCACTTCGAGATTCATATCTCCTAAACGGTTTATGATATTAAGAAACGGTTTGCACCATCAGACGCCTCATTTATCGCTCTAAATGGTTGTTTCTAAACCATATCCTCGTATCTCCCATATTAAGGGGTAAATTGAGTTCAAATTTTGAATAGGGTGAAATTTGGGTGCATTTTACATTACATTTTGCCTACTTATGTATAAGCTAGAATCATGAAATTTGGTACACATATGTCCCTTAATCGTGCCAATGTGCGCACTTAACGCGATGATCCTATCATTCTTATAAGTGTGTCAAACAATGAATTATACTTGTAAAAATCACCAAATTTACGAACAATCCAGAAATACAGCCAAACTTAACGTATAAGTGAGAGAGATACGACAAAATGTCACAGGACCAAAGTTGTAGATCACTCCGAATTGAAGCGACATTGTGCCATCCGTTTTGTGATACGACTTACCGTTTATCCAAAAAATAGCTCAAAAGGAATGTCTGCACAGTCATTAAAATTGCCTCCATATTTCGATAATTTGGGGGTAAAAAGAGAAAAATTTGAACATCTTGGAATTTTCCCGTCGGTTAGGGACCAAAAGCTATAATTTCACCAAATTTCAATTGTCTACCTCGTCTGGCAGGTTGTGCCGCCATCTTGATTTGGGGGGATAGATGATAAAAGTGAGGAAATTCCCGAAAATTTTTAAGCCCACGAAACCTATAGGTTATCGTTTTGGATATACTATACGACTGTGTTCTTATGCTGAGCCCAAAATTTGAGCGCCCCCAGCGTGCCCCCTTCAGGAAATTTTGAGATTTTCCGATTTTTCTAGGGATCCTGGGGTCGTCAGTTTCCCTCGTACCAAGTTTCAAATTTCTGAGATTTCTGGAAGTGCCTCATTAATTCACGTCTTTTTTCGATTTTAAATATTTATATATACATCGCTCCAGCCCGACATGCTTTTATATATATAGATGACGGATAAGCATGAGCACGTTGAAAAGTGCAGACTTCCACTTCGAGATTCATATCTCCTAAACGGTTTATGATATTAAGAAACGGTTTGCGCCATCAGACGCCTCATTTATCGCTCTAAATGTTTGTTTCTAAACCATATCCTCGTATCTCCCATATTAAGGGGGTAAATTGAGTTCAAATTTTGAATAGGGTGAAATATGGGTGCAATTTTAACATTTTACATTACATTTTGCCTACTTATGTATAAGGTAGAATCATGAAATTTGGTACACATATGTCCCTTAATCGTGCCAATGTGCGCACCTAACGCGGTGATCCTATCAATCTTATAAGTGTGTCAAACAATGAAATATACTTGTAAAAATCACCAAATTTACGAACAATCCAGAAATACAGCCAAATTTAACGTATAAGGGAGAGAGATACGACAAAATGTCACAGGACCAAAGTTGTAGATCACTCCGAATTGAAGCGACATTGTGCCATCCGTTTTGTGATACGACTTACCGTTTAGCCAAGAAATAGCTCAAAAGGAATGTCTGCACAGTCATTAAAATTGCCTCCATATTTCGATAATTTGGGGGTAAAAAGTGAAAAATTTGAATATCTTGGAATTTTCTCGTCGGTTAGGGACCAAAGGCTATAATTTCACCAAATTTCAATTGTCTACCTCGTCTGGCAGGTTGTGCCGCCATCTTGATTTGGGGGGATAGGGGATAAAATGAGGAAATTCCCGAAACTTTTTAAGCCCACGAAACCTATAGGTTATCCTTTTTTATAAACTATACGACTGTGTTCTTATGCTGAGCCAAAAATTTGAGCACCCCCAGCGTGCCCCCTTCAGGGAATTTTGAGAATTTCCGATTTTTCTAGGGATCCTGGGGTCATCAGTTTCCCTCGTACCAAGTTTCAAATTTCTGAGATTTCTGGAAGTGCCTCATTAATTCACGTCTTTTTTCATTTTTAAATATTTATATATACATCGCTCCAGCCCGACTTGCTTTTATATATATAGATAGATTGCGGATAAGCATGAGCACGTTGAAAAGTGGAGACTTCCACTTCGAGATTCATATCTCCTAAACGGTTTATGATATTAAGAAACGGTTTGCACCATCAGACACCTCATTTATCGCTCTAAATGGTTGTTTCTAAACCATATCCTCGTATCTCCCATATTAAGGGGGTAAATTGAGTTCAAACGTTGAATAGGGTGAAATTTGGGTGCCTTTTACATTACATTTTGCCTACTTATGTATAAGCTAGAATCATGAAATTTGGTACACATATGTCCCTTAATCGTGCCAATGTGCGCACCTAACGCGATGATCCTATCATTCGTATAAGTGTGTCAAACAATGAAATATACTTGTAAAAATCACCAAATTTACGAACAATCCAGAAATACGGCCAAATTTAACGTATAAGGGAGAGAGATACGACAAAATGTCACAGGACCTAAGTTGTAGATCACTCCGAATTGAAGCGACACTGTGCCATCCGTTTTGTGATACGACTTACCGTTTAGCCAAAAAAAAGCTCAAAAGGAATGTCTGCACAGTCATTAAAATTGCCTCCATATTTCGATATCTTTGGGGGTAAAAAGTGAAAAATTTGAACATCTTGGAATTTTCCCGTCGATTAGGGACTAAAAGCTATAATTTCACCAAATTTCAATTGTCTACCTCGTCTGGCAGGTTGTGCCGCCTTCTTGATTTGGGGGGATAGGGGATAAAAAAGAGGAAATTCCCGAAAATGTTTAAGCCCACGAAACCTATAGGTTATCGTTTTGGATATACTGTACGACTGTGTTCCTATGCTGAGACCAAAATTTGAGCCCCCCCAGCGTGCCCCCTTCAGGGAATTTTGAGAATTTCCGAGTTTTCTAGGGATCCTGGGATCATCAGTTTCCCTCGTACCAAGTTTCAAATTTCTGAGATTTCTGGAAGTGCCTCATTAATTCACGTCTTTTTTCGTTTTTAAATATTTATATATACATCGCTCCAGCCCGACTTGCTTTTATATATATAGATGACGGATAAGCATGAGCACGTTGAAAAGTGCAGACTTCCACTTCGAGATTCATATCTCCTAAACGGTTTATGATATTAAGAAACGGTTTGCGCCATCAGACGCCTCATTTATCGCTCTAAATGTTTGTTTCTAAACCACATCCTCGTATCTCCCATATTAAGTGGGTAAATTGAGTTCAAATTTTGAATAGGGTGAAATATGGGTGCATTTTTAACATCTTACATTACATTTTGCCTACTTGTGTATAAGCTAGAATCATGAAATTTGGTACACATATGTCCCTTAATCGTGCCAATGTGCGCACCTAACGCGGTGATCCTATCAATCTTATAAGTGTGTCAAACAATGAAATATACTTGTAAAAATCACCAAATTTACGAACAATCCAGAAATACAGCCAAATTTAACGTATAAGGGAGAGAGATACGACAAAATGTCACAGGACCAAAGTTGTAGATCACTCCGAATTGAAGCGACATTGTGCCATCCGTTTTGTGATACGACTTACCGTTTAGCCAAGAAATAGCTCAAAAGGAATGTCTGCACAGTCATTAAAATTGCCTCCATATTTCGATAATTTGGGGGTAAAAAGTGAAAAATTTGAAAAACCTTGGAATTTTCCCGTCGGTTAGGGACCAAAAGCTATAATTTCACCAAATTTCAATTGTCTACTTCGTCTGGCAGGTTGTGCCGCCATCTTGATTTGGGGGGATAGGGGATAAAATGAGGAAATTCCCGAAAATTTTTAAGCCCACGAAACCTATAGGTTATCCTTTTGGATAAACTATACGACTGTGTTCTTATGCTGAGCCAAAAATTTGAGCACCCCCAGCGTGCCCCCTTCAGGGAATTTTGGGAATTTCCGATTTTTCTAGGGATCCTGGGGTCATCAGTTTCCGTCGTACCAAGTTTCAAATTTCTGAGATTTCTGGAAGCGCCTCATTAATTCACGTCTTTTTTCATTTTTAAATATTTATATATACATCGCTCCAGCCCGACTTGCTTTTATATATATAGATAGATTGCGGATAAGCATGAGCACGTTGAAAAGTGGAGACTTCCACTTCGAGATTCATATCTCCTAAACGGTTTATGATATTAAGAAACGGTTTGCACCATCAGACGCCTCATTTATCGCTCTAAATGGTTGTTTCTAAACCATATCCTCGTATCTCCCATATTAAGGGGTAAATTGAGTTCAAATTTTGAATAGGGTGAAATTTGGGTGCATTTTTAACATTTTACATTACATTTTGCCTACTTATGTATAAGCTAGAATCATGAAATATGGTACACATATGTCCCTTAGTCGTGCCAATGTGCGCACCTAACGCGATGATCCTATCATTCGTATAAGTGTATCAAACAATGAAATATACTTGTAAAAATCACCAAATTTACGAACAATGCGGAAATACAGCCAAATTTAACGTATAAGGGAGAGAGATACGACAAAATGTCACAGGACCAAAGTTGTAGATCACTCCGAATTGAAGGGACATTGTGCCATCCGTTTTGTGATACGACTTACCGTTTAGCCAAGAAATGGCTCAAAAGGAATGTCTGCACAGTCATTAAAATTGCCTCCATATTTCGATAATTTGGGGGTAAAAAGTGAAAAATTTGAACATCTTGGAATTTTCTCGTCGGTTAGGGACCAAAGGCTATAATTTCACCAAATTTCAATTGTCTACCTCGTCTGGCAGGTTGTGCCGCCATCTTGATTTGGGGGGATAGGGGATAAAATGAGGAAATTCCCGAAACTTTTTAAGCCCACGAAACCTATAGGTTATCCTTTTGGATAAACTATACGACTGTGTTCTTATGCTGAGCCAAAAATTTGAGCACCCCCAGCGTGCCCCCTTCAGGGAATTTTGAGAATTTCCGATTTTTCTAGGGATCCTGGGGTCATCAGTTTCCCTCGTACCAAGTTTCAAATTTCTGAGATTTCTGGAAGTGCCTCATTAATTCACGTCTTTTTTCATTTTTAAATATTTATATATACATCGCTCCAGCCCGACTTGCTTTTATATATATAGATAGATTGCGGATAAGCATGAGCACGTTGAAAAGTGGAGACTTCCACTTCGAGATTCATATCTCCTAAACGGTTTATGATATTAAGAAACGGTTTGCACCATCAGACGCCTCATTTATCGCTCTAAATGGTTGTTTCTAAACCATATCCTCGTATCTCCCATATTAAGGGGGTAAATTGAGTTCAAATTTTGAATAGGGTGAAATATGGGTGCATTTTTAACATTTTACATTACATTTTGCCTACTTATGTATAAGCTAGAATCATGAAATTTGGTACACATATGTCCCTTAATCGTGCCAATGTGCGCACCTAACGCGGTGATCCTATCAATCTTATAAGTGTGTCAAACAATGAAATATACTTGTAAAAATCACCAAATTTACGAACAATCCAGAAATACAGCCAAATTTAACGTATAAGGGAGAGAGATACGACAAAATGTCACAGGACCAAAGTTGTAGATCACTCCGAATTGAAGCGACATTGTGCCATCCGTTTTGTGATACGACTTACCGTTTAGCCAAGAAATAGCTCAAAAGGAATGTCTGCACAGTCATTAAAATTGCCTCCATATTTCGATAATTTGGGGGTAAAAAGTGAAAAATTTGAACATCTTGGAATTTTCCCGTCGGTTAGGGACCAAAAGCTATAATTTCACCAAATTTCAATTGTCTACCTCGTCTGGCAGGTTGTGCCGCCATCTTGATTTGGGGGGATAGGGGATAAAATGAGGAAATTCCCGAAAATTTTTAAGCCCACGAAACCTATAGGTTATCCTTTTGGATAAACTATACGACTGTGTTCTTATGCTGAGCCAAAAATTTGAGCACCCCCAGCGTGCCCCCTTCAGGGAATTTTGAGAATTTCCGATTTTTCTAGGGATCCTGGGGTCATCAGTTTCCCTCGTACCAAGTTCCAAATATCTGAGATATCTGGAAGTGCCTCATTAATTCACGTCTTTTTTCATTTTTAAATATTTATATATACATCGCTCCAGCCCGACTTGCTTTTATATATATAGATGACGGATAAGCATGAGCACGTTGAAAAGTGCAGACTTCCACTTCGAGATTCATATCTCCTAAACGGTTTATGATATTAAGAAACGGTTTGCGCCATCAGACGCCTCATTTATCGCTCTAAATGTTTGTTTCTAAACCACATCCTCGTATCTCCCATATTAAGGGGGTAAATTGAGTTCAAATTTTGAATAGGGTGAAATATGGGTGCATTTTTAACATTTTACATTACATTTTGCCTACTTATGTATAAGGTAGAATCATGAAATTTGGTACACATATGTCCCTTAATCGTGCCAATGTGCGCACCTAACGCGGTGATCCTATCAATCTTATAAGTGTGTCAAACAATGAAATATACTTGTAAAAATCACCAAATTTACGAACAATCCAGAAATACAGCCAAATTTAACGTATAAGGGAGAGAGATACGACAAAATGTCACAGGACCAAAGTTGTAGATCACTCCGAATTGAAGCGACATTGTGCCATCCGTTTTGTGATACGACTTACCGTTTAGCCAAGAAATAGCTCAAAAGGAATGTCTGCACAGTCATTAAAATTGCCTCCATATTTCGATAATTTGGGGGTAAAAAGTGAAAAATTTGAACATCTTGGAATTTTCCCGTCGTTTAGGGACCAAAAGCTATAATTTCACCAAATTTCAATTGTCTACCTCGTCTGGCAGGTTGTGCCGCCATCTTGATTTGGGGGGATAGGGGATAAAAGTGAGGAAATTCCCGAAAATTTTTAAGCCCACGAAACCTATAGGTTATCCTTTTGGATATACTATACGACTGTGTTCTTATGCTGAGCCCAAAATTTGAGCCCCCCAGCGTGCCCCCTTCAGGGAATTTTGAGAATTTCCGATTTTTCTAGGGATCCTGGGATCATCAGTTTCCCTCGTACCAAGTTTCAAATTTCTGAGATTTCTGGAAGTGCCTCATTATTTCACGTCTTTTTTCATTTTTAAATATTTATATATACATCGCTCCAGCCCGTCTTGCTTTTATATATATAGATTCAGGAAGTCAAATGTATCACGATTGACATATCCAAGGATTTTCTTAGGGTAGATCACGGGAAACTACTGACAAAAAATTAGTGTGTTTGGGATAGATAAAACAGTGGCTAAATGGGTGACTATAAAGATATGGCCAAATTATTAAACATTAAAAATTCGAGAATTGAACAGATAAGATGTTACCAATTTTTAAGTTGATGACATTAGTACTTGGTATGCACCCCCTTAGCTTTCATGAGCGACTTGCTTAGACTAGGCATACCCTCAAACAGTATTTTACACTGACCCCTTAAATCGTCATCATGACACCAGATCTGAACGAGCTTCTCAATAAAACCAATTTTTGACATTATAATTTTTTGGACTTTTCTTTGCTATTTTCTAAGGATTTTCTATGGGGTTCATGTCTGGACTGTTTCTAGGCTTTGTTCTTGCATAAAAATCTTATCTTGCATAAAAATAAATTCACTTTGGCCAAACTACTCTTGCACCTGAGCTACCAAACGGGTTCTTAATATTATACTGTTCACGTCTCATAGTTCCTTCTACAATATATAATCGTCCACAGCCATACCAAGAAAACACACTCCAGACCATCACTGAAGTTGAATGCTTCACTCAATCTGGATGGAATGCTTCTCCTTATCTTCTGACAAATTGACTTGTCTCTTCTTCGACAGGAAATACCGATTCGTCACTAAAGCAAACCTGAAGTAAATAAAATAAAACAAATAAGCCTAGCATTAAATGCAATAAGCTGTATGGTTTAAAAGAATAATTTCATACATTTACTGTGCTGTACGGTTACATCACTTAGATTGGGTTATAATGGAATAATGAATGATAATTTAGGAATTACAGTAATTGTCATGGACTTGCCTGTTTCCATTCATCAGATGACCAATTTTGGAGAGTCTTAGCACACTGGAACCTCTTTACAGCCATAGCAGGAGTAAACTTCGCTTTGCCTTGAGGTCATCTTGCTTTCATTCCAGCATTAAACAGCTCTCGCCTCAGAGTCCTGGCTAATACAAATTTCTTACGTAAATCCAAACTAGTAACCTTGCAGTTGTTTACTGACAAATTAATCAGTTTTGCTTCCTCCTTGGGGGTTGGTTTCTTCTTCTGGCCACAGTTTCCAACACGTTGTTGACATTTTGCCTTGGGCCGATGACCTTCGATGTTAGCCCCTTAAAACAACAAGCATCATCATCATCACATTTTGTCTTCCCGTTATCTTCACATTTTAAAATTCTACTTACAGATTGCTGTGGTATTTGCAATCTAGAATCTATTTCTTGTTGTGAATGACGTTTCTCAAGAAGTAGCTCTCTGCCAGTGCTTTTCTTAGCGAAAGGTCTCTTCGTCTCCCCATAACCTCAAAATTTGACAGTTCTCTAGAACCTCTCTTAAGAAATATCAATTGAACTCCTGAAGAGTATCAATAATACATGTAATTTACAGAATGCACAGTCTTAACAATAGGTCACATTATTTACTTCCAAACAGCAACAATATGCAGGCAATAAAGATAAACAACAGAATATGCTCACTAACAAAAATGACACAAAACCATGTGATAATGAAATTACATTGTGGTTCTCACTGTAGCCACTATTTGAAAGAATACAATAGTATGGACCAGGATATCCCAAGTGGAAACTTTGCGTCCAAACAAGTTCAAGGATTAGGCTATAAAGGTCGATAGTTTACATAAAGGTAGAAATATACCTTTTACCATTAAAATTTGGCCTCGTCTGTTGTATTTCTAGAAAATACAACTCAGAGCATAAGAGTAGGTGAAGCTTTATTTGATCCTGTAACAATTATGGGATTGGGTACTGTGATAGTACATATATCACACCCCCGAATTATATGTAGAAGTTAGAGATATTATTGTCAGTATTCGATTTATTATTATTATTATTATTATTATTATTATTATTATCGGTTTTCATTTGTATGTTTTGTCATTTATATTTATAAGCTGGAAGATATCCACATATGTAGGTATGAGTAATTTGTTTTGCACGAGTGGGAAAACATTGCTTTAATAACTCTGGTAATTCGAATGAGTCATATGGCTACCCCAGTGTCTGTTGTGATGTACTTGTGTCGGGAAATTCATGAGTCATGTATATATCCCAGCCTGATGAGATGAGCTTGTTGTTGTACCAGGGAAATTTGATGATTCATGTAAAACTCCCGAGAGTTTGTTATTGTCTTGGGAGGAAGAAGTAGTTCAGGGCTTGGTCTTGACAAGAGGTTCACTCATGATTGGTGGGCAAGCACCAATCCAGACGTATCATCTGAGAGGAGGGGGATGTTGATGTCTATAAAGGTTGATGATACGGCGGCAACCGGAGAGATTGTAAAGAAACATTGTAAGGGTGATTGTAGAGGTGATTGTAAAGGAACGAGAAGGAAGATAACTACAACTACAACTACAACTGATGCACTGTACGGGAAGGAAGTGGTGCTGATACACGGTACTGGAGTGACACGGCTGCAATGGACTGGACTTCAAACGTTCGTGGAGCGTAGTCTTGTTATGTTTGTGGAAAGTGACTGATTGTGGAGAGTGCTTGCGCATTAAGTATTGTAGCACTTGTGGCGGCCTAGCATTATATGTTGGTGAAAGCTATCTCAGACTTTCCATAAATTTATATGTCGAGGATCGACAGACGTGTGTATATATCTTTACAACAAGTGTTAAAATATGTGAACACAGTAGTACAAGGTACAGTATCTGTGTGATGTGATAACTGCCGATTATGAGAATCGGTAAGTCGAATTAATACAGAGACAGTGAAGGGTATTTATCTTCATACATGTACGTTGTTCATCGGACTATTTACAAATGGTAACATAGTTCTCGCTTTCGTTTTCCCACGATTTTCATTATTTTTGTTGTTGTTGTAAATATGGAGTCTTCCAGCAATATTTTATGTGTGTATTATATGTATAATGTTGTATGTTGATGAGGTGCTCATGCACGGAATTTGTCAAGAATATAGTTAGCTATTTTAGAATCAGTGTTATTGATGAACCTAGGTGCAGTTCCTACCTAATTAGTCGTTTTCAGGAGGTTAGGTAAGGCCTGCAGCAGATGTACCAGTACGCAGCATTATGTACACGCCCTGGGATATAAAGTTTATCATGCTCTTATCTAAATTCGAGGGATCCATTCTGGTGAACTGTGGCGCCCATACTACGGACATTTCGGTTAATTATGCTTTTTAATTTTATTAAGTTTTTGAGTAATTTTATTTATATATTTTAATTCATGATTTTATTTATTATTATAATCAAAAAATAGTTACAATTGGCGCCCAGCGTGGGGCTGAATGATTGGTACATCTGTTAGGCTTATAAGCGTAGGTGCACTTGTCAGGTGTGGATGGAATTCTACAAACTATGTCAGTGAAGTGTTTTATATGTACGTGATGTGTATTTTGGAGTATGAAGAAATGTTGTAGAGACTCCAGTATTATAAAATTGAGAAGTAGAGAGGTTGTTAAAGTTGTTGGTACAATGAATCAGGATAAGAGAGTCAAAAGAATTCCACCACATTGAGTTTATCTAATTTAAGTAAGAGTAGCGAAATGGCTAATAGCAGTGAAGTTCAGTTGGCAACGATCGGTGAGGAATCTAGTAACCCGTCTCAAACTCAGAATGTAGGGGTTGTTAAGGAAACGGTTCAAGGGGAGGTTTTAACTTTTAGTATGATTAAATCACTATTTAATGAATTGTCCAGTAAGTATGATGAATTGTCCAGTAAGATTGATGAGAGGGGTAAAGTGTTAAGGGAGGCATTTGATAAAGTAGGGAGTGAAATCATTTATCAGAGAGATTTTGAGAATAGGGGGCGTGATGAAAGTAAGAAAGCTGTGTCGGATGACTTACTTTGTGCTAGTGGTGATGGTAATAGCGGTGTTGCGATCGATAATCTTGTGGAAGTTTCTGAAATTGAAAGCGAAGTTTTTTGTGACGTTGATGAAGGTTGTTTTGTGAGTGAAGAGGGTTTACAGAGTATACATCATGAGGATGTTTTTGTTGATTTAAGTGTACGTGAGGAGAGTAAAGTTAGGTCCATTATGTGTGAAAATGGTGACTTTGAGATTAATGAAACTTCTGATAAGAGAGTCGAAAGTAGCAGTGTTGTTGGCATGAAAGTGGTGCAAGTAGGGGCTGATATGGAAGGTGGTGAAGATGGATTAATTGTTGGGTCATTATGTGGTAATGATAGCAATTTCTATGTGAATTATGGTAACGATTTCAGTAATAGAGTGAGCGTGAGTGAGAGAGCGTGTGCTAAGTGTGGTGTGAATGAGATTGAGGTAATTGAAGTACGTGTGTATGATAAGTGTGAGTTAACTATGGCCGTTGTTAGTGAAGGGTTGTTTGAAGGCGATTGTTCGTCAAGTTTTGTGCTTAAGGGGATTCATCGGAAGGCTGGTAAATTGTATGGTGATTCAGGGTTTGAAGATTTTGTGAGAAATTTTTGTGTCAGAGATCACGTGCGTGTGTTGGTTAAATTTAAGGAAAGTGAGAATGGAAATGTGCGTGAGATGAAAGAAAGTATATTCAGGCGTGTGCGTAATGTTTTATTTAATGCTGAGAGATGTGTGAATGATGTGAATGACGTGCTGAATGATATCGATGTGGAATGTGTGAAAAAGTATGTGATCTGTTTGCTTGCATTAATTATGGTTCTGTGGAGGAGAAAACATTGTGAGATTCCCGCGCATTTCAGAAATAGGGATTTCCTTTTTATGAATGTTCCGAATGAAAGTTTGTATGATTCTTGTGTGACTGGATGGTACGAATCTTTGTGTGTGAGATAGAGTGTATTCTAGAAGTAGTTAGTTTTATTACGGTACGCGTTCCTCATTTGTCGAATGCCGATCAGAAAACTATGCATAAGTTTTTTCAATTGTATCAGGGTCCATATACTGTGGACAGTAGAATAGGCAAGTGTGCTTATAGGCTCCTAACCGCTGAAAATAAGGTTCTTGGAACATTTAATATCTATAGCCTTCGCAGATATAAGAGATAGGATCTGCACCTTGGATGTATATATTATCAATTTTATGTATGTGTACAGTAGCAAGAAGGGATTGTGTTCAATGGTATGTGAAACAATCAGAGTTTTGTGTATATAGCCATATTATTATTATTGTTTGGACAAATTGTATTTCGTTTATGCGAATACAATGCAGTAGACGCAATGTATATATTATTATTACAGTAAATTATGTGTTCAGTTATGTCATTATAAGGTTAGGTATGAAGTTCTGTTTTATGGTGAATCATAATATGTGATATCATCGATTCACCAAGGGGGCGTTATGTGATAGTACATATATCACACCCCCGAATTATATGTAGAAGTTAGAGATATTATTGTCAGTATTCGATTTATTATTGTTATTATTATCGGTATTTCATTTGTATGTTTTGTCATTTATATTTATAAGCTGGAAGATATCCACATATGTAGGTATGAGTAATTTGTTTTGCACGAGTGGGAAAACATTGCTTTAATAACTCTGGTAATTCGAATGAGTCATATGGCTACCCCAGTGTCTGTTGTGATGTACTTGTGTCGGGAAATTCATGAGTCATGTATATATCCCAGCCTGATGAGATGAGCTTGTTGTTGTACCAGGGAAATTTGATGATTCATGTAAAACTCCCGAGAGTTTGTTATTGTCTTGGGAGGAAGAAGTAGTTCAGGGCTTGGTCTTGACAAGAGGTTCACTCATGATTGGTGGGCAAGCACCAATCCAGACGTATCATCTGAGAGGAGGGGGATGTTGATGTCTATAAAGGTTGATGATACGGCGGCAACCGGAGAGATTGTAAAGAAACATTGTAAGGGTGATTGTAGAGGTGATTGTAAAGGAACGAGAAGGAAGATAACTACAACTACAACTACAACTGATGCACTGTACGGGAAGGAAGTGGTGCTGATACACGGTACTGGAGTGACACGGCTGCAATGGACTGGACTTCAAACGTTCGTGGAGCGTAGTCTTGTTATGTTTGTGGAAAGTGACTGATTGTGGAGAGTGCTTGCGCATTAAGTATTGTAGCACTTGTGGCGGCCTAGCATTATATGTTGGTGAAAGCTATCTCAGACTTTCCATAAATTTATATGTCGAGGATCGACAGACGTGTGTATATATCTTTACAACAAGTGTTAAAATATGTGAACACAGTAGTACAAGGTACAGTATCTGTGTGATGTGATAACTGCCGATTATGAGAATCGGTAAGTCGAATTAATACAGAGACAGTGAAGGGTATTTATCTTCATACATGTACATTGTTCATCGGACTATTTACAAATGGTAACATAGTTCTCGCTTTCGTTTTCCCACGATTTTCATTATTTTTGTTGTTGTTGTAAATATGGAGTCTTCCAGCAATATTTTATGTGTGTATTATATGTATAATGTTGTATGTTGATGAGATGCTCATGCACGGAATTTGTTAAGAATATAGTTAGCTATTTTAGAATCAGTGTTATTGATGAACCTAGGTGCAGTTCCTACCTAATTAGTCGTTTTCAGGAGGTTAGGTAAGGCCTGCAGCATTATGTACACGCCCTGGGATATAAAGTTTATCATGCTCTTATCTAAATTCGAGGGATCCATTCTGGTGAACTCTGGCGCCCATACTACGGACATTTCGGTTAATTATGCTTATTAATTTTTTTTTTGAGTAATTTTATTTATATATTTTTATTCATGATTTTATTTATTATCATCAAAAAATAGTTACAGTACCACAGGGCAGTATTATGAGACCTTTATTTTCTGATATATGTAAACAATATGAATAATGAACTGAAATAAGTGATGAGGCTCTTTGTAATAAATAAGTTTCAGGATTTTGAGTAACTGAAAAAGACCTTGACAATATTGTAAGTTGGACATCGTGCAATGCTATATTTGTAAACGTGGTGAAAAGTCAGTTTCTTTCTTTCACAAATATAAAGAGTCCTCTCCGGTTTTATTATTGTATTGATTGGTGAAATTTCTTCATGGGGATCTCTGTAAGTGCCTAGCTATTCATAATAAGGATATAGCTTCATTATTGTAATCATTCAAACATATTGAAAATAAAATTTACAGATCCCTTAATATGATTATGAGGTTATTTATTGGTTGTAAAGAAGAGGGCATATAAATCTCCAGCAAAGCCACATTGAGAGTGTGAGACCATCACCAGTATTACTTGATTAGAGAACAGGAAATAATCCACAGAAATAGCTCCATTTCTTGCAGGTGATTTCTAACAAAAGAGTTGTGTTACAGAGATGTTGCAAAGTTTCAGCTGGGGAGACTTGGAGAAAGGAAACAAGTTGTTTGATTAAGCAGTATATTCTGAGATGTCATTGGAGAGATGGCTTGGAATGACATTAGTTGATGAATACATTTAAGTCATGTTCTTTAAGTGTAGGAAAGGTCACAACATGAAGATAAGTTTGAATTCAAGGGGACAAATTTTGGCAAATGTTCACTTACAGGAAGATGATTTAGTGATTGAAATAATATGTTTCATATATTTCCACAATCTTTTTTCTATATAAACAACCAACATCCCTGATTGCTGTGGTTTGATTGATTCATTGATTGATTCATTCATTGATTTGGACATTAACTGATTTATGCTTTTGGTCTTAATGTGATGTACAGAGGGGGGATGATGGATATTTCTATGCTTATGATTTAAGCATTGTCCACTTGTTGGGAAAGTGGTGGAAGTACTGTGGGATTATTTGATATTACAGTGAAGTGTTTTTGGAAAGAAAGTATATAGGAACATGGAAATGAACAAAGATGTGACAAGTTAAGTCATATGTAGGAAGATGGGAACAGGGGAATATGAATATAAGAGGATGAAGAATATGGGTAATCATTGTGGAATTAGGGATCAACAGAAAGAGAAACAGAAGCAAGGAATGGTATTGGGTAATGATTTGGAGATACTGCTTACTAATATTTATTTCCCTAAAATTCTACATAATCACATACATGGAAGTACCTCCACCCATACATGTATGTGTACATATACTCTGCTGAATATTCACAAATATGTAGGTGATTTTAAATTTACAAATTTGCAATGTTCCTCCCTTTCTGAGCTACTGTGTCTACTGCTCTCCAACAGTGTGTTCCTTTTCATGTTCTTATATCTCATCAATTGTTTGAAAAGCAGTGGCAAAAGGGGCTCAGGTTAAAACACAGCAGGTCATTGTGCAAGTTAGGTTCCAAAAAGGGTAAAAAATAAAATAAGTAAATGCAATGTAAATTTTAACCTAATAGAATTTGTATAGTATTATTTGAAGTAGTTGCACAAGTGGTATGTGTGTTGATTCTGTTTGTAAAACAGAAAATATTATGAGTAAGATTTTGTAAATTCCATACATTTATTAAGGATGAGCTGTGTGCTTAATAGAAAAAAGTAGCAAAAATTGTAGAATACTGTTTTTAGGAAATTGTCTTCTTCTCTGTTCTTTTAAAATTTAGTGCTTGATAACAATGTATTTTTGTGTACCATTTGCCACCAAGGTAGTCACCTCTCTTGCATTTAATGGGATTTTCATTTGATTGTTCCTTTCCATTATATATTTTTTAAATGGGAGATTAATTAATTATACTCTTCTTGTGCCACTATGAAATTTATTTTCTCAGCTGTTTCTATTTATGGCCTATATATTTTTATTCCTTACTTCTTTATTTTACTTTTCTTATTTCTTACTGACAGCCTTCCGAAGATACTAAGGAGGAAGTATTCATAGAGGAACAAACTGATGATCAGCTGTTGCCATACATCAAAGAAGAAACAAAGTACGTACACTACAAGTCCTATACAATATAGAATATGTTGTACCTATTCATAGTTGTGTTCAGTATTGGTTGGTATTGGTGGCCATTTTCATCATTTCAATCCTGTCTTTACAAGGTTACATTTAAACACTAATATCTGAAAATTCTATTGGTTAAAATTATCTAAAATATTCAGGAACTTTAAGGTCATATTTAATTTTCCATCATGTACTCGTAGTTTTATTCAATATATATCTACAAAAAGAATCTCTGGTAAAGCTAGATATTTTTGAAGTGTATTTGTTTACAATACCTTTAAGCAACCATGAAAAAGTGTTCTTTCTTTCACTTTATCTGCATCATTTGTTCATCACATTCTTATCATTTGAAATGCTATCTGAAACTCTTGCTTCCAGATATTCTGAGTAATATTTTTGTACGTTCATGCCGACAGTGACACACAGAAAAAGCGATATTGGTAGATTAAAAATTAAATCTACTAATTCGAAATTGTTAAGTTTTATGTACATTGTAAACAATAAATATTTCAAACTAACATAATCAGTTTCATTAATCAATATAATGATGGCTGAGTTCAATAATGTGATAACTTGAAGAATGTCATTTTGAAACTATTTGGTTAGATTCCTTTTTTCTGATCATTTCTGTTCTCTTGTGTGTTAAGTCAGATTCCTCCATGTGTGGATGCCAAAGCAGATAATGTGTTGTAGAAATGAAACTTTGAGGTCAGGTATGCTACATCTTCGGTATCATATTTTTCAAATAAAACTTGTGCAGTGTTGTAAGCACAAAAAATTGTGCTATTGAATTTATGTTCATTCCAGTGGTGTGGTCACACTTTCTGATTCATTTTAGTGTTCATTGTCAGTCAGGTGCTTCTAGTGTGTTGATTGCAAACGTACTTACACAATTAGTATTAACTAATAAAATGGACAGGTACAAGTGGAGTTTTAAATTTGTGCAGGTTGCCTAAAAAACTCAGAATTCTTCAAGTAAATGAATTTATTTTCTCATAAAAGTAGATAAATAGGCGGTACATTATTGCTTAACGTCCGTAGGTTTACCCTCAAAGTGCCCTACACGTGACCCTCGGGTGGTGCTAAGAAAGCAATAACTGTGGCTGCTGGACCTATCTTTTTAAAGATCCTCCAGCAATGGCAGAAGTATTTCATGGAAATGGCTCTTCTCAGAGCTACCAGACAAGAAACATCGGACCTTTCATCCATGTTTTCGAGCTTAACGTAGAAAGCATCAGCAGAGCAAAATGTGACTACCTATCCAAAGTTATCCTGAATAATAATATAGATGTTGTGGTTATATATGAAATCCATACAACCAATGAAGAAGAGTTTTGGAAAAGGGGCCTCATTGATGGTTTCACAGCTCTTGGTGCAACATATCACAGTGCACATGGTATAGCTACTTATGTTCGTAATAATATCCAAGATGCCTCACTGCTCTTTCAAAACGAAGACAAAGACGAAGACATCCATTGTGTTGCTGTGCGAGTGGCACATGTTACTATTTTTAACATTTATAAACCCCCAAACGCACAGTGGTCAGGTACCGTACTCCCGACTGCTCAACAACCTGCAGTTTATATAGGCGACTTCAACAGCCATCAGGAACTATGGAAGTACTCGAATGACAATGAATGTGTAAAGAAACTCGTAGAATGGACAGAAATGAACAATCTCCATCTGATTTTTTACCCAAAAGATCATGGTACTTTCCAATGAGCTGCATGAAATAGGAATTTCAATCCTGACTTGTGATTTGTTAGCTGCAATGAGGCAGGACAGCCCTTACATACCAGTCGTAAAGTGTTAAGACATTTTCCCCACAGTCAACATGGCCCCATTGTAGTGGACATTGGCATCAAAATTCCTGTTGTACGGTCAATACCACATGCTCGGAGGAACTTCAGAAAAGCAAATTGGTCAACACTCACCACTGAACTGGATAAATGTGTTTGGTGGATTGCTCCCAAGCACAATTACAAGCGTCTCGTAGATGCAGATATGATGGAGGGTAAGAAGAGTATGTCATAGAAAAGAATACATCCCTGGTTGGAATGCAGAGACTGATGCACTCTATAACGAATATCTGCAGACTGGTGATGAAGACATAGCTGATGAACTTCTTTCCAGCATGGATACTACACGGAGAGAACGGTGGATTGAAACAGTGGAGAATATCGACCTAACTCATTCCAGTAGAAGATCTTGGGGGGCACCGCAGAAAACTTGGAGGAAGGACACCTTTGGTGAAGCAACAGCCTGGAGTTACTCCGGATCAAGTAGCATCTCACATCGTCACAACTTCCCAAAGTCCATCAGATAAGAAACATACCAAATACATACTGTGCTAGCTCCAAACTCTGGAATCAAGAAGACCACGCACATCAAGGTATTCACAACCGCTTACGGTGCAAGACATCAGTGCTGCTCTCAAAGATGTTAAACCAAGTACAGCTCCAGATTTTGACGACATTCATCCAGAATTTCGCATTCATTTACGAAAGAATGCAAGAAGTTGGCTGTTAAGGTTTTTTACCGACCTTCTACAGAACAGACAACTTCCGGCAGAATTCAAACGAACGAAAGTGATTTCCGTCTTGAAACCAGGTAAGCCTGCCAATGACCCGAGCAGTTATAGACCAGTTGCCCTTCTTCTTGAGAGGCTATTCCACAACAGAATCAGGGCAACTATTTTTCAGCGTATTACAGTTGATCAAGCTGGATTCAGGCCAAATCGCAGCTGCTGCGATCAAGTGCTTTCACTGACATTCCACATGGAAGCAGGTTTCCAGAAACAACTCAAGACCTCAGCTGTATTCATTGATCTTACAGCAGCATTTGACGCAGTCTGGAGGGAAGAATTAATTTACAAGCTTCTCCGAATTGTACCCTGTAGGACCATCGTGCAGATTATAAGCAATATGCTCAATGACAGAAGATTTCGAGTGTGTATGGGAAATAGTATGAGTAGAGAAAAGAAGCTCAAAAATGGATTACCCCAGGGATCGGTACTGTCTCCCCCCTACTGTTCAATTTGTACATCTCCGATCTCCCAGACACATCATCACAAACATTTTGTTATGCTGATATCATAACACTAGCCACTCAACATCGAGACCTTAGTGTGACAGAAGAAGTGCTACAAAGAGACCTGATTTCACTTGAAACATACTTCAAGAAATGGCAACTGTGTCCTAACCCTAACAAAACAGAAGTGTCATGTTTTCACCTGAATAATCGCCAAGCTGGCATTAAACTTCACATACGTTTTTGTCACCAAGAACTTCGGCATAGCAGCTATCCCAAATAATTGGGGATTACACTTGATCACACACTATCTTACAAACAACATCTTAAGAATCTGTCCATAAAGCTCAAAACACGTAATATTATCCTTCAGGAATTGTATGGCTCAAGTTGGTGTTCATCAGCAAAGACTTCATGACTTCTGCTTTGGGACTGGTTTTCTCGTGTGCTGAGTACTGTGCACCAGTTTGGCTGGATAGCCCATATAGAAGACTAATTGATACTCAACTGAATGCTAGCTTGCGGTTATTATCTGGTACTGTCCAGTCCACATCCCTTTATTGGCTCCCAATTCTGTCAGGTATAATGCCACCTGTTTTAAAATGATCAAATGCTCCTATCCGAGAGTTCAAGAAGATAGAACTGAACCCTCAACTGTATGTTTTGGATGATATTCCTGTTCTCAAGGTAACGAGGTTCGAGTCACGACATCCATCTTTGCATGATGCTGTCGCATTGGCTTTATGGGAATTTTCACCCTTTAGAAGAATGGAGAAGTTGCTGGAAAGTCGCCACAGACAGTTCCTTACACAACATCATTTCTGGTGAACATCATCTACCGCGTAAGATTTGGACCACTCTGAATCGGGTGAGAACAAATCATGGACGATGCAGGGATGCCCTTTATAAGTGGAAATATATCTCATCACCAGAGTGCGACTGTGGTGCATCTCGGCAGATGAACCCCATATTGTAAGTGAATGTACACGACATTCCTACACAGGTAGCCCGAGTGACTTTTTGGAACCAACACAGGAAGCCATACAGTGGATCACTCAACTGGACATTCTGCTATAAAACATGTTTCTTGTCTGTGTATATTTGTAAATACTATATATTTGTATATATGTATCTAACTTGTTGCCCTATGCTAATAATAATAATAATAATAATAATAATAATAATAATAATAGGTAAATAACGTAGTGATATAATATTCTTTCAAAATTGTAATTATTGTCACTGACCTTACAAAGTACCACAAGTGTATGTCCTTTTTTAAAACATTTAATGCAGTAGTGTTTTTGAACTGTAGTTGTGACATTGCTAATTAATTTTTTGCTGTCATACCTTTGTTGGTTACTGTGTGAAATGATCCTTGATAATCCCTGGGAAATGCTTGTATAGTCTCGGATTGGTGCTCTTAACCAAGCCCTTGTATCAGCAGGTCATGCGATGGCTAGTCATAGCCTAAGGTTTGACTTCAAACCAGATTTGTGATGGAAACTATGAATTCTGAATGGTTTATTTGATTTTGTGAGTGGTTAGAGTTTTCTCGGCTCTTATGTGATGCACTGACTTGTTCCTACTGTACTTTCACAACTAGTGGCAAGAAATATTCATGTCGGTCCTCAGAACTACCAAGTACCAGCTCACACTCTCTGTTTCTTTGTAATTCGTGTGTAACAGGACACAATAGGCTACGTTAGAGAACAATCTTGTATTATGACCACCAGTAAAAATGTTGCTTATGAATCCTTTTCACACACAAAATCATATTTCTATTTTTGATGGAGTCTAAATTAGCTTTCTACTTTCTAAACATATTTTGTGCAGAGACCAGCAAAGCGACATACATTTTATGTGTCTTCTTTTTTCTTGGCATATATGGCAGAGGACAGTCCATTGTCTACGTAGCTTAGTCCATTTTACATCATAGATTTTAGATGCTTCTGAAGGATTTAGTCGACCGGACCTTATCTGCTACTTCCCACTTTGTTTTATATCTCACCTCAGGCGCTTTTGTTTCCTCACTCTCATTTCAGCAGTCTACAAATATCATGCCGCAACTTAAATGACTTCCTTTAAAATGTCTAAAATATTTGCCATGCCAGTTTGGTATTGAATTACATACGAAAAGATTTTAAGATTCATAAAATTTCCTAATTGCTGACTTGTGGAAATACACGTATTTCTGAGATTACCAATTAGTGATGAGATTACCTTCCATTTGTTGAGAGACACATCGTCCTGAGCTAAATAGTGATGAGGCTTACTTCCGTTTGTGTAGGACACATGGTCCTGAACTAACCACTTAGTTATGTGGCTTCCTTCCAGCTTTAGAGCGTCGAGTGTCACATGGCCCTGAGCTGACCACATTGTGCCACTCCTCCATGGTCTTCATATTTATAGGCGTGATCGGAGTGAAAATAACAAATTGATTAATATGATCGTCTGCTGTCTATGACGTATGTAAGCTGAAATATGAATTGCAAAATTCTATTCAGGCTAGAATACACTGACGGACTCTCCTCTTGTAGGTACTCATAGAATTTCACCGGATATTCAAACTGTCCTTCCCATTTAACACAGATATACCCATTTTTTTTTTTAGTTATAAGTTTTTCTTCACAATGCATTTATAGGAGTCACTTAAACACGAAATCCAGAAGCGTTCAGCCATTCAAACACTATTTTGTGAAAATAAGTTTTTATAGATATCGGACATAGGCTTTAGGGGAGAAAATTTGAACATACAATAAACTAATTTGAATGTTAGGATGTGTAAAATATCCTTTGCATTCCATTTTTGTAACAGAATATTCCTCAGTTTGCATCTGGTGGCAGGGTCCGGTGTTGTGGTTCATTGACCCTAGTTAGTTCGGTCTCGGGCCATGTCTGCATGTAGTCTTCCATCTTTCAGGCCGTTGTGCACTTTATCAGTCTATGCTGTCTGGTTCGTCCCTAGCGCCTCTTTTCACCGACTTTCTGTGTAATACTCTGACTTTCCCAATGTATCGTCCTCTACACGCAACACTTGCCCAAACCAGCGCACACGCCTTTCCCCAATTTTCTTCTGGATCGCTGCAATGCCAAAACGTTTTCTAATAACATCATTTGAAATGTGATCTAGTCTAGTTATGCCAGCCTTCCACCTAAGCAACTTCGTATCCATGATGCCTATTTGGCGTTCTACCTCTAGAGCTGGGCAGCATTCGTCGCCGTAGAAAACGACGGGATGGATATCGATAGGACAGATATCAGTTCGGTAGAACTTAGTTTAGAGATGGCCCTTCGTCCAAAGTTCGAAAGGGCGCATGTTGTCATTCTCCACTTCAGTCAGGCTTTGTATATCCTTAAGTTGACTTCATCAGTAAGTCGGCCATAATCATAGATTGTGGAGCCAATATACTTAAATATCTCTACTCGTGCTATATCTTCAACGTCAACATGCACGGTTCCAACTTCTCGACGATGTAATGCAATGTATTCTGTCTTGTTCTTGTTGAGGCGCGGGGCTTATTGCGCTAGTTGAATGTTCCAGTCTTCTGTTTGACGCTGCAGGTCTAGCTTTTTCTCTTCAGCCAAATGATATCATTTGCTTAGAGGAGTGTCCATGGTATTGGACTGCGCAGGTTTGTGGTAATTGTGTCCATCACATGAATGAGCTGCAGTGGTGATAAGCCGGGGCCTTGATGGACTCCTACAGTTATGCGGAAGTCATCAGACGCTCCTGCGGCAGCTTGACACAACTCATTTTTTCGTTGTAGAGCAATTATACCCTCTCAGCAAGGTGCTCTGGAATGCCATGTACTCGTAGGGCTGACTGATTAGGTCATGAAGTACTCGATGGAAGGGCTTCTAAGGGTCCAGAAATTTGTGATGAAGCGTATTATTCTTTTCACAGTGTTTCTCAAGTAATAGTCCGGCAGCATGGGTTTCTCCTATTGCACCACAATTTTACACAAATCTAGCTTGGCTTGTTGTATATTTGTCTAAATCGCTAATCCTTTAGTCGAAGATTTGTTCTAAGTCTCTCATTGCGAGGCTCAGAAGTATGTTCGGGCCGTGATTAGAAAAATCGCCAGGGCTTCCCTTATTTCTGAATTGATACTCCGTCGCTAGTCTGTTTGTTTTTGACCTTCTTTGATGATATGGTTGAAAAGCTTGCTTTAGCCACATTGCTGCATCCCCCCATTGAGAGAAACAAAACTCTGCTGGAAGATAATAGGGACAGATGGCTTTCCCTGGTTTCATTTCCTTCAGCATAGCCTGGACTTTAGTGACGTCATTTTCCTACGTTGGACCTTCAACAGGGGAGGTGATTACGATTGGTAGATACGGAAATTCCATGATTGAAATGTTGTCAAAATAGTTCCACCAGTATACTCGCGCTTCCCGCCTGTCCAGTAGCAAATCGTCTGTTTCCTCATTGATGCCGTAAAAACTTTGGTCTTCTGACGTTTTGCGATGGCTCGATTGGACTAGCCGTTAAAAATTCCGCTCGAATTCGCGCATGTCATGTTTCACATATAGTCCTGCCTACCGGTTTGATTTTATTACGGCAAATACCTCCTTCATTTTACGAGTGGCTGCCTTGTAGGCATTCCAACGAGCAAGAAACTTGTGGTACAGCTGCTTCTTCAACCGTACTGCATATTTAACATCTTCATTCCTTAGCCATATGTCATATTTAATCCTTCGTTGTCGTCGCCCTGACTTAATTGTTCCAGGAATAGAGCGAAAGGCGTCTTTCAGTTTAGTCCGGCTCACTTCAACTATGGTGATTTGTGACTCTGTAACTTTTGCAACGACGTTAGTCGCCTTCTTCAGGGGCAACCATTTGATCCCAATTTGTCTATTCCCTGTCAAGTATTGGGCTCTTGGTGACTTTATCCGCAGCTTAGATGACTGGTCTTTGTTGCATCGCAAGGATTTAATAAGGGACAACTGTTATCTCTAGAACATCTTCGAGATTTCACCCTCTCACAAGGATGTAGTCAATGCCAATTGGATGGGAGCCACTGTAGTACTGAGTAGATGAATATCACTTTGTTTGCACCGTGTGTTTGCGATGATCAGTTTCTGCATAATCGCGAATTTGTTGGGCATCGTCGTTCTTTTCTCCATATCCATGAACGCCATGGACTGTTTGTTCTTCTTTCCTCGGTCCGACGCGTCCATTCAGATCAGCGGCAGCGATAAGATAGTCAGCGGTCTTCTTGTCAGGCGGTGCCCAGAACGCATCTTTGGTTTCCATGCGCACGTCAGTTTGTGGAGCGTTGCGCTGAATAATTAGAATTTCCTTCTCTCCCCAATGCGGACGAGTTACATCAAGCGATTTTCAAACTTTAGCACCTCGGAGACTGAACCGTCAAATTTAGCTGATATGACAATGTCAACACCATGAGCTGTTCTTCGGTTTCTGTTGTACACCAGTTAGTAACCACACCTCTTTTCACATGACTTTTCTCCATTCCATCTTTTTTTCCGCACCTCTCAGATGCCTACAAGCCTTCTCTCAAGTGCAGTGGCGTATTCGCTACTTCACCCAGGCACAATTCAATGATGGGATACAAAATGGGGGTACTAGCATGGCTAGCTGTCACAGCCCGTGCGACGGTAACCCTAGCATACTTTTCATGCTGACTGGGCACTGCCAATGCGCGTCCCTTCCAGGGGCTGCACTAACCTTGGCTCCGATACCATGAGACATATTTCTGTAATGATGTAACGGCATTATTTTACGGCCGGCTTGTCTTGAAGCATTTAAGTGCTCATGACGGAAGGTAGTAACGCAGCTGCGGACATGGAGAACAGATGCCCTTTGCAGCCACTCCTCTAGAGAAGAAACGCTACCCTCTTTACTGCATTAACTTCCAGAAATTCAGTGTACCTCTTCCGCCATCTGGTCCCTAGTGAACGTCTCCATCTCCGCCAAAGTTGCCATTAAAGACTTTGTACATGTTTGGTACACGAGAGCTTTTATATTTTGCTCAAGTTCATCGGCAGGCCAGCGGGGAACCCGTATCCGTCACCTGGGAAGCGCCACGTGTTACAGCAATATAGCTTGTTGATGTAGAATATTTATCAATGCAAAATGAAACATTATTTTACTGAAAACTTATTGTGAACCTGATAAATTACTTGTCACTGCAATCAAGTATTCACGTAAAGAAGAAGGGTTACAGACTTTTGCACCTTTGCTTGGTGTGATATGCCACAGAACGCATGACATACCATCCATTGTCGTATTTTCTGCCCCCTGTTGTCTAGTGGTGTCAACATCAATATCTTGTTTGATGATCAAGAGATTTAGTCTGTCATATCTGGAATCAATGTCCCCCTTTCATTTGTCCACTTATTTTCTCCAAAGAGTGCAGTAACAATACATGGTCGAGCCTCCCATTACTATGCTTGTGAGCCAGTCATGCATTCGACTGGGCCATGTGAATTCAGTTCATACAGCATGAATTGGAAAGTACCAGTCCATGTTACGTTATATTTTAGCCTGCGTGATCGATTTCCCATGTCGCAGTTGTAAGCGGATCTCACCTTTAACCAAGAAATTTGCATTTCCCGCCCTTCTTCCGTAGAATATGTAGAACTACTCTGTGGTGGGGAGACAGGCTCAGAATTGGATGCTATCGAACTATGTTATGAATCCACTAAAAATAATCACGTTGCTCGTGTTCTTTTGAAATAAATAGAATAATATTCCTTCTTTTACATAGCAGCAATATCCACTACGGTGCAATTCAACGTCTTGTCATCTCGAATTTTGGCTCAAGCCTTGATTTTCATGCTCCTTCTCTGCGTATTGTTAAAGTAATACTTGTAAGAATATTCAAGGGCATGATAGGTTGCGTTTGGTTTCAAAATTATAATATTAGGACATTGTAATAAAACGCTACCACCAATGCCATATTCTGTGTTGCCTTCATAATGTCTTTAACAGCAGTGTCTTGAGGAGGAAAGACAGTATAAATGCTAGCGAGAGAACCGTCGTATACTTGTTATATTTCAGCTTTGCCAGGATTTCATCAGGATTAGTGGCTACCGTGTTAAATACAGGAATTAAGACGTAGACTGATGTAGTACATGGTAGTAAGTATGAACGTCCTTGTATAAACCTACCGTCCTATATATAGGTTGGCTATGATTGATTGCACATCAAAGATACATATTTTGGAAAAGCGACACAGTGATATAATAAAATGCTATAGTGATATAACAATGTACAAATACAATATGTATATTTGTGTGACAAAATAACATTAATAAAAGATTAGCCGTGTTTCAACAGATCTTGCTGAATGTCGGCAAACGTTCTGAACTTTAGTAATATCTACAGCACAGAAAGGTGCTGCTCGTAGGGTCAGTTGTGCTGCAATAGTACTTCCTGACGCAGTGAGGAAAGCAATGGCAAACTACCTCACCCCTCATGTTGCCCAGTACGCCTCATTTTAGTGCTTCCATTGGTTTTTGGGGTTTCCTCATAACCGCATAACCTTTGGTGGTGCTATTTGAGGATCCAACCAGCCTCTGGGCTGATGACCTAACAGACAGACAGCACAGACATTATCTCAAACAACCTCAAGGACAAGGTCCTTTACAAAAAATATTACTTCCCTGCAACAAAGCGCAGAGTGCTTCAACAAGGTCAAAACTCCAAAGCATATGCCGTTCTTTATGTAGGAGAACAGACTACGGATTTCGATAGAATAATATGTGCTGGATTAAAGAGCTTGTATGAGTATTTACCCTTTTAGGCTGGACCACTTCTCATGCTTTCTTCAAATGCGGTTGTCTATTAACTCGTACATTTCTAAACCGTGACAAGTTTCTTGCGCCTGATATCGTGATTAAGAAAAGACGCAACATATTCTCGTAAGAAGTGAGAGCTTTTGAAATTTAACCTCAGATGATGTTTACTCTCAGGAATGTAATGTTTATGAGTAACGAGCTCTCTGCACTGGATATCAGTGATTGGAATGTCCAGTAGCAAATTCCCTGTGTGAGAGTTGTAGTGGATTTGGCCGTTGAACTATTGGTCACATGGTTTTAATTTGTCACTGTAGATCGAGACCCGAGGTGAGCTATAGAGATCATCAACCTCCGGACGGCGGATCATCGAGTTTTAGGTGTACTGTGTGCAGTGAAGTCCTGGCTAGGAAGTTGGACCTCTTGCGACATCTGAAGAGACACAAGGAAGATCGACCCTTCAAGTGCGATCACTGCGGAAAGGTGTTATTTAGCCGAAGCAGCTTGTCGAAACACCTGAAGATCCACCCGCTCCAAGTGTGCGGATTTTCTGATAATTGCTTTACAAAGAGGAAAATGCTGACTGGGGACACGCGATTGCATAAAGGTGGGATTGTATACGAATGCTCAGTATCTCAAAAAAATTTCAGGAAAAGGCCGGACATTATGCGGTCTCACACGGGCGAGAACCGATGCTGCTGCAACGTCTGTGGAAAATCCTTCAGCTGGAAAAATCTAGCAGGTCACATGGGTATACACACAGGCAACAAGCCTCACTTTTGCAATGTATGTTGCAATTCATTTGTCAAGGAAAGCAGCTTATCTTATCACAAGCTGACTCAAGAAGGAGAGAAGCCAAACAAGTGCAATGTCTATAGCAAGTCATTCATACAGAAAGACAGTCTAACCGGTCTTACGCGGACCTATGCAGGCGAGAAGCCATACAGGTGCAATGTCTGCGGCAAATCATTCATACAAAGAAGTAAATTAACCGAACATATGCGAACCCATACAGGCGAGAAGCCTTACGGCTGCTATGTCTGTAGCAAATCGTTCACAAAGAAAGGCAATCTAACCGGTCATATGCGGATCCATACAGGCGAGAAGCCATACAGCTGCAATGTCTGTGGCAACTCATTTATACAAAGAAGTAAATTAACCGAACATATGCGAACCCATACAGGCGAGAAGCCTTACGGTTGCAATATCTGTGGCAAATCATTCGCAACGAAAGGCAGACAGACCGATCATATGCCTACCCATTCACGCGTTAAGCAAAACAGTTGCAATGTCTGTTGCAAATCATTCACAATGAAACGCAATTTGACCGCTCATATGCGGACCCATACAGGCGAGAAGCCTTACAGCTGCAATGCCTGTGGCAAATCGTTCACAACGAAAAGCAGTCTGACTGTTCATCTGCGTACCCATACAGGCGAGAAGCTATATATCTGCAATGTCTGTGGCAAATCATTCATAAAGAGATATAAACTAACCGAACATATGCGGACCCATACAGGCGAGAAGCCGTTCGGGTGTTATATCTGTGGCAAATCATTCGCAACGAAAGGCTATCTAACCGCTCATATGCGGATCCATACAGGCGAGAAGCCATACAGCTGCAATGTCTGTGGCTACTCATTCATACAGAGAAGTAAATTAACCGAACATATGCGGACCCATACAGGCGAGAAACCTTACGGCTGCAATATCTGTGGCAAATCACTCGCAACGAAAAGCAGACAGACCGATCATATGGCTACCCATACAAGCGTTAAACCAAACAGTTGTAACGTCTGTTGCAAATCGTTCACAAAGAAACGCAATCTAACCGATCACATGCGGACCCATACAGGCGAGAAGCCTTACAGCTGCAATGTCTGTGGCAAATCATTCACAACGAAAGGCAGTCTGACCGTTCATATGCTTACCCATACAGCCGTGAAGCCAAACAGGTGCAATGTCTGTTGCAAATCATTCACAAAGAAACGCAATCTGACCGATCATATGCGGACCCATACAGGCGAGAAGCCATACAGCTGCAATGTCTGCGGCAAATCATTCATACAGAAAGGCATTTTAACCAGTCATATGCGGACCCATACTGGCGTGAAGCCATACAGCTGCAATGTCTGTAGCAAATCATTCATACAGAGAGGTAAACTAAACCAACATATGCGGACCCATATAGGCTAGAAGCCTTACAGGTGTAATGCCTGTGGCAAATCATTCACAACAAAAGGCTGTCTGACCGATCGTATACTTACCCATACACGCGTGAAGCCAAACAGGTGCAATGCCTGTGACAAATCATTCACAAAGATAGGCAGTATGACCGATCATATGCGGACCCATACAGGCGAAAGGCTTTACCGCTGCAATGTCTGTGGCAAATCATTCATACAGAAAGGCATTCTAACCGGTCAAATGCGGACCCATACTGGCGAGAAGCCATACAGCTGCAATGTCTATGGCGAATCATTCATAAAGAGAGGCAAACTAACCGAACGTATGCGGAGCCATACAGGCGGGCCATAAAGGGAGGCAAACTAATCAAACATATGCGTACCCATACAGGTGAGAAGTCTTACATGTGCAATGTCTGTGGCAAATCATTTCACAAGGAAAGGCAGTCTGACTGATCATATGCGGACCCATACAGGCGAGAAGTCTTACAGGTGCAATGTCTGTGGCAAATTATTCATACAAAAAGGCTTTCTAACCGGTCATATGGGGACCCAGACAGGCGGGAAGACATACAGCTACAATGTCCGTGGCAAATCATTTATAAAGAGAGGCAAACTTACCGAACATATACGGAGACATACAGGCGAGTCACAAAGAGAGACAAACTAACCGAACATATGCGGACCCATACAGGCGAGAAGCATTACAGCTGCAATGTCTGTGGCAAATCATTCACAAGGAAAGGCAGTCTGACCGATCATATGCGGACCCATACAGGCGAGAAGCCAAACAGCTGCAATGTCTGTGGCAAACCATTCACAAAGAAAGGCAGTCTGATCTAACTGTTCATATGCGGACACACAGAAGAGAAGCCATACTTTTACAAAGTTTATTCCATTGAAGCACAACTTGTAGGATTACAGCAAGATATAGCAGATATCCCAGATTCAGGAGGTCAATTGGACTGTATCGCGACTGACCTGTCTAAGGCATTTGATATGGTAGATCATGGGAGACTACTGGCAAAAATGAGTGCAATTGGACTAGATAAAAGAGTGACTGAATGGGTGGCTCTGTTTTTAGAAAATAGAACTCAGAGAATTATAGTAGGTGAAGCTTTATCTGGCCCTGTAAAAATTAAGAGGGGAATTACTCAACGCAGTATTATTGGACCTTTATGTTTTCTTATATATATATCAACGATATGTGTAAATAAGTTGAATCAGAGATAAGGCTTTTCGGAGATGATGTTATTCTGTACAGAGTAATAAATAAGTTACAAGATTGTGAGCAACTCCAAAATGATCTCTATAATGTTGTCGGGTTGTTGCATTTTCACATTAAAGCTCGCAAATGGGCTGTTTTCATTCAGTAATGGCTGCAATACCCCACCCATATCCAATCCCTCCTTCAACGATAACGCCCCTTCCTCCCCAACATCAATAACCGAACCACCGGCAGTGAACCGTACTGCCGAATCTTACCTCCACCACTACCACGTGAAAGGGTTTGACAGCGGCATAGGTCCTACCCTTCCGAGGGCCCGGCTCAGACTGAATACTTTTGCCCTCCATTCGCGTGGGCGCGCTGTTGTACATCACGTCACTCACCCTAAGCCCACGTGACGAATACGGCAGCTCCTATTGGTAGAAACATCTCCCGATTGCTATTGGTCGATTTGAGTTTGACAACTTGGACCACGTGGGACGACCACGTTTTTGACGTTTGTGACATTTTGCTTTACTTTGATTTGTATGCGTATATCTGTTATCTTCGTTTGCGTGTTTGAAGAAAAAGTACAAGATATTTGAGGTAAGCATCCTTACTGTTCTTGTTCTACTAATCTCCTGAGGCCAGAACATGAAAATATACCACACCTAGGCAAATGAATTTCGGATAATTTGAAACATAAGTGCGTCCAGTATCCAGTATTCGGGAGATAGGTTCGAACCCCCTTATCGGCAGCCCAAGAAATTGTTTTCTGTGGTTTCCCATTTTCACACCAGGCAAATGCTGAGGCTGTACCTTAATTAAGGCCACGGATGCTTCCTTCTCATTCCTAGGCCTTTCCTCTCCATCGTCATAAGACCTATCTGTGTCGGTGCAACGTAAAGCAACTAGCCTTATCATAGTTGTCCCCCTGTGGGTAGGGGCAGTAGAATAACAGCCACAGCATCCTCTGCCTGCTGTAAGAGACGACTAAAAGGGGTCCCATGTGGGCTCTGTACTTGGGAGCTTGGGTAGGCGACCACGGAGCCCTTAATTGAATTTTGGCACTGCTTCCGCTTACTTGTGCCAGGCTCCCCACTTTCATCTATCCTATCTGATCTACCTCGATCACGACCTGTTCTTTTCTTCCCCCGATTGTATTATGTATGGAGGCCTAGGGAGTCTTACTTTCCTCAAAGGGCATGGTCCTTCTTAGCTGATACCATCATTTTTCCTAGTGTCAGCCCCTTCCATTTCTTCTCTCCGATTACTAATATATATAGGGGATGGTTGCCTAGTTGTACTTTCTCTTAAAACAATGAACTAGATTTTAGGCCCTTTTAATCAACAGGCATCATCATCTTAAGCAAGGAGATTTGTGGTGAGGGCAAGATATTTGGTGGCCATGACATATACTAGGAACTGTCCCATCATTCGCCTTACTGCAGGCGAAAGGAAAAACCAATCTCAGGACAGCCAGTCGTAGGGGAACAGCCCGTTTCTGTGTCCCAAATGCAGAGGTGTAGAAACACGGTGGAACCATAGCCACCCCTCCTCTGCTTGGTTGGCCGGTTGGAGTGCATGCTGTCAGAACACAGATCAGCCTACTCTGCAACCACCAACATAGATTTCTGCCTTCGATATACAGTAGGTACAAATGGCACTGTCTGAAGTGAGTTTCCACTGTCTTCAACTGGCATTTCGTCTAGGTCACAGCAAAGTCCCTTGCACACCGTAATGTTGTGGAAGTAGCACCATATTGTTCATAATACTGTACTAAATTAGCAAGCAATTCCTTGGACATAGCTCTTAATAGGTGGAGCTATGTTGTGACTTGGCATGGGAATGTTTTGTGCTGGATCAGCTGCCATATTATTGTATGTAGATCCTGATGCTACATATTTCTGTAAATTTATTAGAACTCCTCTCCTGCGGATGGACTGAAAGGAAGCACTATTTGTACCTCCTGTATGTTGTAAGAGCGAGCAATCACAGAATCTGTAAGCTCTCCCTTGTCTTTTAAACCCTCAAATATATTCATGATTCCATCCTTTTCCATGTAGCAGAAATTTTTTGATATATCCTACTGTCACATAAAATAGAACATTTTTTATTGTAAATAGTGTAGATCAATGAATACAAGGGATGCATACAATTTTGTAGCTTGACATTGTTTATCTTCTAAATGCAGATGACTGATTGAATGATATGTTGTGTTTTGGTGCAGTATGTAGAAACAGAGTATGTGCTATCATGTCTTGGTTTCTTCAAACACTACTCTCCCAGAGATTTGCTTTCCTCTAGTAGATGCAAAAGAAGTACAAATCTCAATATTTTTCAGTGTGTGGCCCAAGGTGCCTCTTTTGACAGACTGAAAGATGTATCATATAGTAAGTTCCTTGGGAAAATACAAATGGTGTTGCTGAAAGTTTTGCAATGTCAGTGCAACGTTAAACTGCAATAAGAGAGAAAAGTATTATGTTGTACCTTGTCAGTTCCAGTCTTTCTTTCATAAATGAATGATCTTGTATTTGTGTTGTATTGAATAGTTTTCTGGCTGATGAATATTAATTGATGATTAACACTGCTGAATATAATTTCTACACAATTTTATACCTGTAACACTGTGGATAGTAGGTAGAATATAGCTCCATAAATCAAAAGATCATGTTTCATTTCAATTTACCTTTGAATCCTACAAACTCCCTCCTTAGCATATGAGTTTCCTTTCATCATTTTGGTTCCTGTATATGGTTTTCTTTCTTACATTGTATTTATATTTTATTTCCTGCATAAGTGGCATATCTTGATACTATTGACTGTTACAGTTGGCTTAAGTAGTGTTAAAGAGGACTGACGTACGAGGGGATGTTAGTGTCTATTTGTGTCATAGGTCATAATCTGAGATAAGGATTGCCAATCCCACTCACCTTCAGGTCACTTCCTTCCTCCCTTTGTGAGTTAGCTTCCTTTTTCCTCGGCAGAAACAAACAAAAGCAGCACAGGCAAGGCCAGTCACTCCGATCCTTCAAGGCTTTGTGAATTAGTAAAAGTAAAATATAGCTCCATAATTGAAATAATTATAATAAGCAGCACAGGCTGGTAAGCTTCTTTTCTCCAGCAAAAAAATGTATTAATAATAATAATAATAAAGCACAGCCCAACCTCCAGGTGTATTGTTGTTCAGAATGCAGTATTTCAGAAAAAGGTAACAGTAAGAAGGAAAGAAAGAAAAGGAAATGAAAGAAAAATAGAAGAGAAAAAAAATATTTAATATAATATTTAAGAGTGGAGGGGGTCGAGAACCTGGGGACCCTCCGTGCGCTAAACGATTTAAATCACCCGCCCGGTAAGTTTAGTTCAACCCTGTTTACACTAGAGGCGCTGGTGTGCAATTCCTGGCGATCTTTGCGCAGCCGTTGCGTTCAGAAGTGAAAAATAACGTTGAGAGTCATCTCTTACTCATTCTCTTTGACCACGTGTAAAGCCCACTAGAAAAGGACTGTATTGATAGTTGATACTTACAAATATAACGGGACATTGCACCCAGTGCTGTTTTCAAGAAGTGTCGTGTACTCTGGAGTTGTCACTGGTAATTCATCCTTTCCTAAATTCAGCCCGTTCTACTGACTGATACAAATCAAATCCGTTCTTTAAGTGTGTGTTTTAAGTGATTACACTGAATTAAAATATCAGGATTTTTCTCTAGGTGTGAGGTATGTGTTACATAAGACGCGTATTAGCCATTTGTACAGCCTATTCCGTTAATTTATTGTGCTACAGATTTTCTTCATTGAGAAATTGTGATTTCTATCATTTACACTGTGTCCACAATCTCTATTGTCGGTAAGGTTCAAGTTCTATAATTTACTTTTGCGAAAATTATAGATCTCAATTGGGAACAGTAAGAAGTTAATACTAATCTTTCTCAGTTTCAGCATTCTACATATTTTTAACATTTAATATTTTTAATTTTCTTAAATTTAATTTCTACTTAAGCATTCAAACTGTATACACATATAACCGGCATTCTTTTTGAAAACTCCTGGCCTTTGTGTCACAAGTGCCGGCAAATCTGTTCCTCGTGTGTTGTAGCAATATAACGTAACTTACCTTACCTATCAAAATTTTTTGGAGTGAAGAATTTTTCTGAAGGGCTACGCAGGTGAAGAATTGCGGATATTAGTTTCAGAAAGAAATTACAATATGTAGTGCATAATTTTAATTATTGTGTTGGTGTGTTATTTACCTATGTTTGCAATTTAATAGTGACGCTGTGAATGTTGAGTTGTTCTTTACATTGTAGGCTGCGACATATGGTAGTAGGGTTCGAAATTTTGAGAAGTTTCCGTTTAGGATATCATATGTAGAATTCTTGTTATGGTTATCAGTGTTGTTATGGAGATTGTTCTGCATAGTATCAGTCATAGAAAACTTGAGGTCCAATAGGTATGATCACAATATTAACAGTCATGTAAAATTTTGCGTCTTTTTGGTATGTTCATAAAATTGACGATCATGTAAAATTTCAAGCATAATGCTTAGTCTGTTGACAGATAACCTAAGTAGCAATGACTGCAATAAGGTAATATATTTCTCTGGGCTATGTTTCAGTGTAAAATCATTGGAAGTAATCAAGAACCCAGTACCTTCTAACTACTTCAGTTGCAGTGTGAAATGGACCTGCAAGTAAAAATCAAAGAGGAACCAGCCTGGCTTGAAAGAACAACAAATGCATCACTTGTGAGTCTCATGGCAAATAACTTTATAGAGATCAGAATTTAACCCTTAGTAGCTGAATAAGTTTGGCAGGGGCATAATTTACTGTGTGCTTCCCCAATATTAACCCCAGCAGTTGCCATTTGCTACATGGCATCTAGGAAAAGTATGTCTCTCTTTTGTTTCTTTGTCTGGGAGTATGTGATAATGTGCTACGCAAGGCAGCCAACTCATAGGAAGTACAAACAACAGTATTTATATACATCTATAGGTCCAACTAGTGACAGAAACTTTGTTCATGGGGCAAGGAAAGGGGTTCTGGTGGCACATGCCCCCAGATTATGGTCGCCAATGGACAATTGGCCTCTAGCATTTACTAGGGAGATGGCAGTGCATGCTATGCTTGATAGTGGCAAAAAGCTGAATTAAAGTTGTGGACTTGATAGTGAAGGAACCTTGGTTAGGTCCAGCTACCAATGAAGTTGTGACAGGCAGCGTTTCAAGATCGAGGCATCAGGACATTTCATGAGCTAAGTACCCATCAAATGACTGTTTATTGTATATTGATTACCTTAGGCATTTATTGAAATGGATTTCTGTAGGTTGTATGGTTATGTTTTTATTCTCCATGGTTTGGTAATGGTATCGTTGTGGGATTGACATCATCTCCTATCATACATTATCCAATTTTAGTGCTAGTAGCTGCTGAACTGAAGGACAATTGTGGGTGCTGGATTTAATTCGGTTATGGCCAGTAGGTCTTTGAATCTCATAGTGAACATATTTTTCCTCCAAAAGAAATTCCAGGTAAGATTTGCATCATTTAAACTTCTTTACAATGTTACTAATGTTGGGTGATCTCATAGTAAAACTCTGCCTTGGCGGAGAAGCTGTGAAATAATTTTGGAGAAGAAGCGACTTATTGTCATCATCTTTCCTTGCTCTGTCTGTTGCTACTGTAAACACAGTAAATTGTAATCTTCTGAATGTGTGGCTTACAGTTCAGTCTCTCTTCATCTGATAGCTTACATGGTGATGTGATAACATTCTACTTCCATGTTGGCAAGTGTAATTTGGGTCCATTATAGAGGTATTTGATGAAGCTGAATATCCCAGCACACGTCTGTAGTTATACTGGCATAAAAGTGAATTCCTGCACATCATTCTTGCACCTCAGAGTCTTTGAAAACCTTGAGAGTTGGAAGAGGGACATTCAATGAATAATTGTGACTCGACAGCAAAAAATCTACTCCCAACACTGTGAACTGCTAATTTATAGATGTGATATTGTCCAGGAGTTGCTTAAGGGTGAAATTCTGCAGCTTATGCACACTGTTCTCTGAATAAATATGTGCTGGTTGAGTTCTAAATTACAGACACTACAGAAGAGAACGGTGTCTGATCATATCTGAGATGCGAGTGCACTGCTATTCAAGATCTATACTCTTGACACTTCTTGTTATGTTCTATTCTTGGGTATATAGAAAAAAACAAAAGCTGTCATCAACAACAACGGAATTCAAGAACTACAATGTGACCCTACAAATAAATTTCAAAACAAAATAAAACAAGCTATCCAGCAAACAGACTTCATTCTCACAGAACAAGAAAAAGAAAGCCTCACCATCAAAAAATCTCAAACTCCCCACAGTAAGAGCCATCCCCAAAATACAGAAAAGCTCATGTCCCATTAGACCAATAGTAAATTATGATGTGCCAAGTTACAATTTAAGCTAACAACTGAAAAAATCCCAAAAGAGAAAGTCTCACATAAAGAAGACAGATAAATTAAAACCAGCCTAGAACTAATCAACCCCTTCCCGCCTGAAAGCGCCCGACTGTTCACTTTGCCTTACGGTCCATATTGCCCGAAAACACCCAGCTGCATTATCTGCATACGTGTGAAATCCATGCAATAGTTTTGTATTTTTTGGTGGTGAATTGTTTATTAGGATTTGATGAACATGCAGTACAATATACTAGCCTTAGGAAATAAAAGAAGAGTGAGAATTTGTCTTGAAGTTGTCTAGACAACGGTCTTGAACTTCCGCGAGTGCTGGTCAGCTGTTTAGTTCGTAAACATGACGGGATTGAATACTGCGTATATTGAGACTGAGCTGAATAACGGCATAAGAAATGACACAGAATTGTTGAGCAGGGGTGGAGGTAAATTTTTAGTGAGTAAATAACATATCAACAAAGATAATTTTACTGATAACTGTGATATAAGTGAAAACGGATATCTAGAAATCGGACCTGATGATGATGCGGCTGCAATTCAGATAACACAAACATTTTGTTTCATTATTCAATGATTATATGGATGATGTTGAACCTATCAATAATTTCAAAAGAGTATTATGAGAAATAGGTTATATTTTTACATATGTTAGGCGGAGACAATCTATTCATTGACATTACCGATTGCGTATATATTAATGCAGCAATCAAACAGGCGCATTTCAGTAAAATAGAAACATAATGGGAAGACACTTGCTAGAGGAAATGAAAGTTGATATACAAGGTCACCATTACACTTCCAGAATCTCATCTTTATTGGCTTAGGGGGATTTAGACAACATGAGAATGTGACAAATACAGCCTACCTCAGTGTTGAGTATCTCCAGCACGGGTGGGCGTTTGAACCGACAAACTTATGACTCAATGAATAGAGAAATGGACATGATCGTATGTTAAATGTTGTAAATGATGGCATGTATTCTAATATTATTGAAAATGTGAATACATTGTGATCAATATTTTTTATAATGTTTAACCTTTTCTGAAACGGTGTGCTCTGTTTGAATGTTTCCTAATTAATAGGTTGAAACCTGGGGATAAGCGGAGAAAAAATGTGGGTGGTAAAGGGTTAAAGATACCCTTTGACATCATTAACATGTACACCAACGTAACAATAGATGAATCCATTAAAATTATCGAAAATCTTCATAAAGAAAATACTTCACTGCAGGAAACCAAAGAAATAATTAGCCTTATTAGAACAATGCTACACCAAAATAGCTTTGCATTCACTGACAATATGTATTGCCACAAAGAAGGGTTAGACATGGGCTCACCATTATGAGGTATAATAGCAAACATTATTTTGAATAACTTTGAAAACATCTTCTGAACGTATCAGCATTCAAAAGGAATATTATACTGGAGCAGGTATGTAGGTGACATCATGTGCATATGATAATGACTTCACTAATGCACACCAGTTATTAAACACACTAAATTATTTACAAAATTCCACCAGCTTCACAATGGAGCAAGAATCTAATAAGAAAATAACACCACAATCAGCAGGAATAATGGCAACCTGTCTTACAAAGTGTACAGCAAGCCCACTCAGGTGTTGCATGCTATTGACGAGTCTAACCGTGCATACACACTAAAAATAGCAGGATTGAATACAATGATACACAGAGCTGTTTCCATACCAATGAGCACAATGGATTTCAATGAAGAGGCACGAATTGTTAAACAAATCGTGAAAGAAGATAACCACCCTCCAGGCACAGTAGACAAAATATTAAACAAACAAAAGAAAAGTCCCTGGAAAACCACCACACTTGGTTCTCAACTACATTAATAACAACTCATAAAAAGTAGGTTATATCTTTAGGAAACTGGGTTTTAGTTAACCTTTAGGATGAACAACACACTGCAGAGACACATCAACAAGTGCACCTAAACAAAAAAGACCCTTTCTCAAAGTCACGATTCTATGAACTCAAGTGCCAAGAACTTAACTGCAATGCCACCTATATAGGTCAGACAAAACAAAATTTCCACACAAGATTCAAAGAACACAATAAACGATCAGATATAATCAGCATTCAGCCTTATGGGGAGCACATATACGACAGTTCACACTATTTCACAGACATCAACACAGATCTAAAAATTTTACACATTGAAAATAAAATAAAATCTTCGAATATGAGGGAAGCAATCGAGATCTACATCGCAAAAAGTGCTAACGTAACCAACTTAAATGACCATACACACTTAAAAAATTCCCCGCACATCGCTCTACTCACATGATATCTGTACCATACTTACTCATTAAATTGGCATTTATCACAATAATATCCTATAGATATTCTCTATTTCAATTCCATACATTATTCATCTAAAATCATTCAGTTGCATTCATCCATCTTACATAAAAGTACATTATAACATGAAGTAGGTTAATAACCTTCTCTCCCCTCTCCAGTGTGGAAAGAGTATTCCACAGTGCTCCACTCGTTCCATCCTACTTCCCCCTCTCCTCTCTATGGTACATTGTACTAGATTTTAATATCCAGTAGGAGGGATCCACAATGTTCGGCACTTCCCTCTCATGCTTCCCTTCCCCTCTCCGTAAGGTTTGTGCTATACTCAAAACTTTCCATTTACCTCTCCATGACCACAGTCCTGAAATAGTATTTGGTGACAACAAAGTTCATATTGACAGTCTAGATAAGTTCAGGAGTTTTCTCGATATATTAATACTTGTAAATTTCTTATTTGTCAGTACTGGCTCATATTATCACTGAACTCTCTATCGTTGACAATTTTATGCTACGTAAACAATGCTGTACATATATGCATATTTTGTATGATTTCATAGAATCTGAGGATGTTCTTGTAGAATGAAACATGTCATTCTTTGTAAAATAGAGTGTTTATTTTTTACAGGTATGTTTATAATGTAATAATTTATGTTAAAATTGTATGTTTGACAAACTAGAAAGTTTTTTTGTTACATTTAACTAAGTCTACAATGGAAAGTATGGCTTCATCTTTAACAAACTCTCCATTTTGTGCGTCATTTTATCTTCCTTTCCTTAGTTCAGCTACTGTTCGATTTCTTCTGTATTAAATGGGATAAGTGAGTGTATTCTGGAATTTTATAATTTAATTCGCTTTTATTAGTAAACTAACTTGTAATAGAATGTAATCTTTTGATCACAGTCCCTCCTGCACACCTGTAGTGTCAAATTGTTTCATGAATCCAAGTGAAAAATTTAAAGGTCTCGTAGTACGAGGGCCATCCGATAAATAGGTTTCCCTATTTTACAAAAAATACAAGCAGGCTATTTACACTTGTGCTGGCCCTGCAGTGTGGGGGTAGCATGCCTGCCTCTTACCCAGAGGCCCCGGGTTCAATTCCTGGCCAGGTCAGGGATTTTTACCTGCATCTGAGGGCTGGTTGGAGGTCTACTCAGCCTATGTGATTAAAATTGAGGAGCTATCTGACAGTGAGATGGTGGCCCTGGTCTAGGAAGTCTAGAATAACGACGGAGAGGATTGTTCGTGCTCACCACATGTCACCTCGTAATCTGTAGTCCTTTGGGCTGAACAGTTGTCAGTTGGTAAGCCATGGCCCTACGGGGGCTGTTGCCCCATGGTGCTTGGTTTTATTTACCTTTGAGAAATATTTAATTTTCATTCTACAACTCGTACACTACTTTTCCACATAGTCACTATTTCAGTCCAAACATTTTGTTATGTTGGCAGCAGTTTCTTGATACCTTCATCATACCGGGTCGGGTACCATCTCTGTAGACAGTGGTGCACTTCCTCTTCCACCTCTTCATCAGTTGCAAACCGCTTACCTCCAAGGTGCAACTTGAGTTGTGGATAGAGATGGAAATCACTCGGGGCAAGTTCCACAGAATAAGGTGGATGGGGAAAAAGGTCCCTTTTGAAGTTCTGCAGCAAATCCTGCGTCCTTTGAGCTGAATGGGCAATATTTTCTGAGACAAGACCAGAACGTTTTTCGTTGGATTTCAACTCTGAGCTTCGTGAGGACCGTGCAGGACCTCTCATGTGTGACCACAGTGCATTGGGGCAGTCAGTCAACCAATACAACATAATTACAGTCCCAAAAGGCAGTAGCCAAAACTATGCCTACAGAGGCTGAGGTCTAACCGAGCAAGTTGCCCATGCGGTTAAGGCCGCGCAGCTGTGAGCTTGCATCTGGGAGATAGTGCGTTCGAACCCCACTGTCGGCAGCCCTGAAGATGGTTTTCCGTGGTTTCCCATATTCATACCAGGTAAGTATTGGAGATGTACCTTAATTAACGCCACAGCTGCTTCCTTCCCACTCCTAGGCTCTTCCTCTCCAATTGTCAACATAAGACCTATTTGTGTCAATGTGACGTAAAGTAAATTGTAAAAAAGAGTCTGAGGTCTTGGCCCTTTTTTATGAGCATGTTCGCCAAGATTCTTGCTGACGCATTAATCTTTGTCCACCACATTCTGACCAACAGTGGCTGTAATGGGCCTGGCGCTGCGCTTGTCATCATGTACATCGTGCTGCCGTTCCAGGAACCATGAATGCCAGCATGCATCTTTCACTATAAACTCACACCAAATGGCAATGAATATTGGTAGCCATTTCATTTTTTGCCGTGGAAAAGCGAATAACAGAACAGAGTTCACAAGTGGAAACGCTTTCAAGTGGTAGCTCCATGGCAGGTAGCGCCGTACTGGTGAACACAGAGCAAGCACGTGCGGTTGAAGATCACCTTACCCCAGCCATATGCCAGTGGAAGTTCCTACAGTACCAACTTAATTCTAAAACATGTGGTTTGCAGAGAAAAAATAAGGAAACTTATTTATTGGATGACCTTCGTAGATCATGAAAGAGCTTCTGTAACTGCAGATGTACACTCCAACACTGATGGTGTTCTCATCCCCACAGTTCTTCACAGAACACTGCATAACATCCTTGTAGTAGTAAAACATTTCATTTGCAGTTGTTTTATGTTTGACCTGCATCACATCTTTCCCTGGTCTATGACTGTGATAAGCCTGCTTCTTTCATGTTCGTTTTCTATTTTTACACTTGGATGAACAGAACTGTCTCAATGCAGTGTTTATCCCCTGTGAGCTTGGCAAAACCAGATTATAGAAAGTGATTAAAAAGTTTCAAGGGATTTTGATCTGTCTGTCTAAACAAAATGTATGTTAAGAGCATAGTATTAATATTTCTCACTGTTTGGCAAAAGATTTAGGACAGTTTTAATACTTGGATGTGATTCAAACAACCTCAATGATTTGATAGACGTAATTGGATACATAAAGTTAATTAATATAATTTAGTGTTTATGTCTGTGGCAGATTCCTTCCAAAATTTTGTGCGAGATGGTCCCAATTTCATCTCTGGTAGGATATCTTCTGATATGGCTAGAAAATGCTTCTCACTTTATATTTGGTTCTCAGTCTCATGCTTTCTCTGACATTAGGTTTGAACAAGGATGATAACACCATTCTCAGTGCAGCCTTTGGTTTTGAAATCCTCTGCTGGTAGAAATCCCTCTTAAACAGTAGTAAAATTTTGAAAGTAACTGTAACATTTCACGAATCTTTTCTCGGGTTTTGAAGATGCCTAAATGCCCCCCCAATGGGGTCTCATGGTAGTACTTGAAGATCATTGGTAAAAGAACAGCTGGAACTACAACTTTCATTTTTTGATCATGCCTCGACGGGCAACATAAAACACCATTCCTCAATACATAAGGGGCGACATGTTCCCCCGAAGAAAGGGTTTCCATGATCGGAGCCAGCGTCGGATTTGACGTTGATATTTTTCAATATCTTTAAACAACATGGGAGCATCAGTCAGAATGGCATTAACCTCAGATCGTATGGACTCGGGAGTTGAAGAACTATCATCCAGAACCGGGGTCTCTACATCGTTAGCAAACATACGGCTTAGTCCGTCAACAACGACGTTTTCAGAACCTCTGATATGCCTAACATCAAATTGGAAGGCCGAAATTCGGACGGCCCACCGGGCTATACGACCAGTACGACGCGGCCTACCTAAGACCCAGCTTAAGGCTTGGTTATCGGTCTCCAGGTCAAATTTGACATGTTCCAGATGGAGACGGAACTTTTCTAAAGCAAATAAGACTGCCAAAACTTCGAGCTCATAGATGGAATATTTGGTTTCTTGAGCCGATAGGGTCCTAGATGCATGGGCGATGGGTCGCCTCCCTAGTTCAGTCTCTTGAAGAAGGACCATAGCTACCGCCGACGACGACGCGTTGGTTTGGACGATGAATTTCTTGGAGAAATCGGGCATGGCTAGAACAGGGACGTTACACAGAGCTAATTTGAGATCTTCAAAAGCGGGTTGTTGAGAAGGTCCCCACTCAAATTTGACGCCTTTCCTACGAAGTAAGTTCAAGGGCGCCGCTCTATTGGCGAAATTTGGAATACATTTCCTGAAGAAATTCACCATACCAGTGAACCTAGCAATACCTTTGATGTCCTTGGGAGGCTTGAAATCACGGATGGCCTGTGTTCGAGAGTGATCGACTGCGACACCATCGGGCGACACAATATGCCCTGGGAATGACATGGAGGGCTTAGCGAAGGCAACCTTGGACAACTTCACAGTTAACCCAGCCTTACGAAGGCGATTGAGAACTTCTTTCAGATGATCTATATGTTCTTCGAAGCTCTCCGAAAATACGACGACATCATCAAGATAGTTGTACAAGTACTCGAATTTGATGTCGGAGAAGACCCTATCTAGCAGTCTAGTGAGTACAGCTGCTCCCGTGGGGAGCCGAAAGGTACGCGGTTGTATTCATACAAATTCCAATCCGTGGCAAACGCTGTAAGATGTTTAGATTCTTCAGCCAGAGGAATTTGATTATAGGGCTGATTCAGATCCAATATGGTAAAGAACTTAGCCTTCCGAAACCGTGAAAAACAAGAGTGAAGGTCTGGAAGGGGCACAGATTGTAACACCACCTTCCGATTGAGAGCCCTATAATCAATCACGGGCCTGAAGCCACCTTGTGGTTTCGGGACTAGAAAAATAGGAGAAGAATACGCCGACTTAGAGGGCCGAATAATACCGTCCTTCAGCATCTGATCAATGATTTCTTTCAGCGCCTTCATTTTAGGTGGAGATAGCCCATAAGGTGGGAAACGGACAGGAATCGAATCCGTAACCTCAATCTTATATTCAATGACGTCTTAACACCAAGAGTATCCGAGAACACCTCTGGAAACGACTGACACAACTTACGAATACTATCAGCCTGCTCCTCAGGTAGATGTCTAAGATCTAACAACATCTCATCCTGGGTAGGCGAAACAGATGAACATGATACAGCATTACATTTCAATAAGGTGATTTTACAATTAGAAGCAAATTTGAATGTGCACGACTTACTTTGAAGATCGAGCACTAGGCCAGTATGGGACATGAAGTCGGCTCCCAATATAATGGGGCAAGATAAGTGCTTTACCACAAACAATTTAACTTTCCAAGTAAATTTAAATATACGAATTTTGGCATACAGAAAACCTAAAGTTTCTAATGGAGAGGAATTTGCGGAAACATATTGAACCGAAGTCGAACAAAAATCAGGAAGATTGCAAACAGTTTTCAATTTGGAGTACCCTTCAGCCGAAATAATAGAACAAACACTGCCAGAATCTAATAGATCTGTTACAGGTTCATTATTTAATTCAATTTTGAGAAAAGGCACAGGTGCGGGGGTATCCGCCGCTATCCTAAGACATCCTTTGGGACCTTCGAAAGATAAATTTGAAGCCTGAGATTTCCCTGAAATTGCGATATGTTTACTTGGGGCTGAGCCTCGGGAAGAAGAGTTCGCTGACTCAGCCGAAGCCCCTAGTCACTTATTATTATTGGCCTTGGTGGAAGTTGCACCAGAAGTTGAGCAGGAGGGAGTGCTGTTAGCATTAGGGCAGTTCTTGGCAATATGTGAAAACGCGCCGCATTTAGAGCAAACTTGGAATGACCGTGCTCCATTCCTTGTCCCACTAGACTTGATCAATGGACATATATTGCGAAGATGGTCAGGCGACCCGCAAGCATAACATTTACGGGGTGTGATGTTTCGGCGAGGAGGAGGCCGAAAACTACTAGAGGATGGAGGGGGGTCTTTCGCGACACGCAACGTATCGGCGTATCTGACTCCTTCGGCTGAGACAGCCATAGCCTCCAACTCAGCGAGAGTTTGTGGACGCGACGCAAAACACAAGTATGATCTGTAAGGAGGTGAAATACCTTCTACAATAGCCTGAACAATTTGATCTTCAGGGAAATGAAGGGCAAATACCCTAGTATAGAACTTGATGTCTTGTATGAAGTCCGCCAGGTTTTCATCAACTCGCTGCACTCTATAATAATACTTCTGAATTAGAGATCACCTAGCTCGAGCTGGAATAAAATTAGCTAACAGATGGGCGTGGAAGTCTTCTATGAATGACTGTTCAGCGATTGCCCTAACTATCTTGCCGGAGAGAACACCAATTGCATAGGGATAGATGGTTTGCAAAATCTGACAAGCAGAAAGAGAAAAACCAAGGGCATGATCCTGGAATTCAACTAAAAACCTTAAGAAAGCAATGTATTCGGTTGTGGAGTTAACAGAAAACTTAGAAATACCCCTAAGTAACATAGCTAATGGATGGGGTAAACTGCTGAAACCAGGTGACATAGTAGAAAGGGGCCTAAGTGGCGGAGAAGCAGATTCCGAAGGTGCCCTATTTAACACAAAGGGTGGAATGGACGTGCGACGATCGGACTCGGTTCCTAATGGGGCAGATATTCGTTGTGTAGTCGCCTCAGTACAACTTCCTTCCTCTTTAGAGGAATTCTCCACACTTACAATATTTACTACCATAGGTTGGTCGACTTTACGGATAGCAGGTCCAGATAACAACTGACTAACTTTACTAGACATTTGGGACAAGTTTTCGGCAAGGGCACTAGCCTCCTTACCCTGAAGGTCATTTAACTTCAGAGGAAATAGATCACACACCCTATTATAAAAGTGGTACAACCTAGCCTCTACTCTTTTGAGTTGATTAGGAGATGGATCACTTACTTCAAAAAACTAACTACAGATGCTAGCTCAGTAGTATTATCATTGATCGTGGAGAGAGCGTCGTCAATCTCTTTCTCTCCCAAAATCGGGATGGTAATAGGCAAATCAAGGGAATCTTTTAGCTTATTGGAGTCGACTGCAACCGTGCCTCCAGATTTAACGTTTCTGAGAGATAGTTCATAAATTAATTCCTCTTTACGCAAATAGAAAGGATGGAGACCTCGCGAGGGCCGGACATGATGACAGAAAATTTTTAGAAAGAAAAATTTAAAAAAATTCCAGCAACTGTGAAAATTTTAGAGTTCGAATCAAAACAGTTTTTAGCCGTCAAAAGGGGCTAAATTGTGACTCATTCAACCACGCTCTGCTACCACTTGTTACGGAGTTATCCGTGGTAGTTAGAGGTGAAAGAATGTGCTGGGATAATTAGGTCTCAACTTACGAAATTAAAATTAATTTAAAACATTAACAAAGGTTATATTTTCTTTTCAAGATCAAGAAAGACAAGTATGACAGGAACTCAGTTATATATCAACAAGATAAGAACATACAATTACAATTTGTTAATGGACTTGGGCTTCGAGTCCTCCAGACACACAATCCTTGAACAATGAGCCCAGCTTTACCAACGTATAAGGTTCAACAAAGGGGCAAAAACCCCAATCATACCAAGGAGCACTAGCTCCCAATTACCCAGTTAAGCCTGCTCGAGGCACACAGAAACCAAATTTGAGAAAGAGCAACCCGCTCTCAAAGTTCAAGCCAATGCAAATGCCACACCAAACTCCACGTTCAAGCTGCCCTACGGGCACCCAAGAACAGGGCTAATGATACCCAACCTACTGAGGCCTATTCAATAAAGAAACAGGACAATTACATGGCCCCAAAATACCAACTAGAGTGGAGGCGTAACTTGCACTCCTGATACACATTTTTAGTAACCTATTTTGTTCTAGGCCGCTTATGCAAGGGCTAATCCCATACTACGGAGGTGACACGATAGGGAAATTTTATTACATTATGAAACGAAGAAAAACGGTTGTGAAAACGTAGTCACCTCAAAAACAATATGAGAGGGAGCTCGAGAGGGTTATGCACTCTCTATCCCGATTTGTAGTTAAAGAGACGGAATTTTATACCAAGTGTCTTTTACATTTTAAAGGAAGGTTACATGATAAAAGTTTCGAACCTTCCCCGAGGGTTAAACTGCTGAGCTAGCAAGCAAAGAAGTTACTAAAAGGCCATTACCTGATGGATGAACTGCTGCCCGAATAAAGAGACGCTTCCCGCCCCCTGCTACATAATCACACTAGGAAAGATGTTACTGAAGTGGCGAGGAGACAAGAAAATCAGCAGTTTGTATATCCTCGCTGATAAATCGAGACGTTTCATGAATGAGAACCCACACTCCCCTCAACTTTATTGGCTAGGATCAAGCAACATATCCATATCGGAGAAGACACACATTATTGGTTAGAAATTAATTAAAGAAATTGGGGATTGGCTAAATTCAAAACAAGCGGAAAGAAAAGGGTTATACTGCCAACCCAAAGAAATGACTGAAAGAAATTTAACAAAGAACAAACTTATGAACACAAAATTTCTCAAAAAACAGTACTTTCACTTCGCACCAGGGTGCACAATTGTAGTTCTTCAGTAGTGCCATCTAGAAGATAATGTTCACAGTTCTCACTACAGAGAAAACAGATATAAATCGAAAAAGACACAGTTCGGAACTCTTCAAAATTTACAATAGTGACATCTTCTGAGAAACTTTAGAATTAACATGGTGGTTAAAGTTCAGGCTTCCTCCAGTAGAGGAGTTTCAACAGGCGCAATGTTTGAATTAGCGGCGCGGAGGTGTACCGCCCGGTACAGAACCAACTCCTGCATTTCCCCTGTTTGATTTTGTGTTGATAATTCGGTAGTCGCCTGACCAAAAATCTTGTTCTTCCTGCCAACGTACTTCACTTATACAAACTACATCTAACTTTAGCCTATCCATCTCCCTTTTCAGGTTCTCTAACCTACCACAACGATTCAAACTTCTAACATTCCACGCTCCGACTCGCAGAATGTCAGTATCCATCTTCCTGATGATCGCCCCCTCTCATGTAGTCCCCACCCGGAGATCCGAATGGGGGACTAGTTTACCTCCGGAATATTTTACTCGGGATGAAGCCATCATCAGTACATCATTCATACAGAGAGAGCTGCATGTCCTTGGGAGGTAGTTACGGCTGTAGTTTCCCGTTGCTTTCAGCCGTGTAGCAGTATCAACACAGCTAAGCCATGTTGAGTTGTATTACAAGGCCGTATCTGTCAATCATCTAGACTGCCGCCCTTGCAACTATCGAAAGGCTGCTACCCCCCTTTTGATGAACCATTCGTTAGTCTGGTCTCTCAACAGATACCCATCCGATATGGTTGCACCTGCGGCTCGGCTATCTGCATCATTGGGACACGCAAGCCTCCCCACCGTGGCAAGGTCACATGGTTCGCAGAGGAGGAATAGGGAGGGATGTAATTTGCGTGTTTCTGTGGTGGATGGTAGTGTAGCGTGTTGTGTGAATGTGAAGAGGAAAGTGTTGGGACAAACACATAAACCCAGTTCCCGAGCGAGAAGAATTTTTTTGCTATTTGCTTTACGTCGCACCGACACAGATAGGTCTTATGGCGACGATGGGACAGGAAAGACCTAGGAGTGAGTAGGAAGCGGCCGTGGCCTTAATTGAGGTACAGTCCCAGCATTTGCCTGGTGTGAAAATGGGGAAACCACGGAAAACCACCTTCAGGGCTGCCGACAGTGGGGTTCCAACCCACTATCTCCCGAATACAAGAAAAATTAATATGACATTACAATCCTCGACCGGCCGGGAATCGAACCTGGGACCCCTATAAACCGAAGGCCTCAACGCTGACCACTCAGCCAAGGAGTGGGGCAGGAGGAGGAAAAGACTATTCTGATAAAATGCCCTAAACTCACTCAGAGTTCGCCTGCTGCCACTTCTCTTGTTAGCAATACCACTCATTTTAGTACCGAATACCGTGCTTATACTACTGTATAATAGTGTAAAAACCAAAACAGTAGGCAAAATATGCCTACAACGTCACAAATCACTGATTAAAATACTTAGTCAACTCAACTGCTACCATCACAATTTTTCACTTTTAGACCTACAACCACAAGCCACAACCCAATAAACAGAATGAGATAATGAGAAGACTAAAATAAATCACAGGTTGGGTGGTTATAAATCCTACAACACGACAATAGCTCCTTTCAAAAATAGGCAAGATGGCTTTCATGGCCGCAGATTCTGTTAACTTTCCCTTCCTGTGATCGTATGAAAATGTCGACAATAGGTGTTTACAATCACAGCGCAGCCGCAACTGCGACTGTGGTGTGGGTCACAGCTAGACTTGGACTGGTGAGTGTGACGCTGTGATTACTGATTAGATTAGTTGCTACTGCTTTCTTAACTGCTACTGGCTGCTACTATTGGCGTTTCTGTGCGTTTCACGCTGGTTGATCCCGTTAGTTTAAGGATTTCTCGCAGCGCAGCGCAGCGCTGCCGCCTGCGAAACATCACAATCGCAGTTAAGACCTGCTAGTCCGGCCAACCCGCTAGCAGGTTGAACTGTGATTTCACACTAGCTGTGATTTAGTAGCAGGTTTGCAAAGCACTTCCCATCACTATTGAAAAGCAACGAAATGGAGCTGGATACTCCCGGTTATGCGGGAGATACAGTAGGCAATATGCCTAAATACGTTTTCAATCTTATGTTCCTCTAGTGATAGTGATTTTGTATTTTACTGATTCTTTTAATTCTACTATGTGAGTGTTGACTGTGGGCCTGCGTGCCGAGGCAGGCAGATTACCTCTGAAAACATGTTTCTGGTGTAAGTTTGTGATAAAGGATTACACTAATTTGGATACAAAACCACCAGCATGTAAGTAATATTTATTCAAAAATTATTTTGGAGCAACGCCAACTTCAGTGGATTACTTGGAGGTGACATTGTTTACAACCGTCGTCTTGGAATTTTCAAAAACATTATCTTGTCCGTTTACGAACCAACGTTGTCACTGTTATTTAATTTTAGGCCTACCTCGAGTTATCGTCAATGTTGTGGGAATTGAATCTGAACTCCATACCCGGTATTTGGTAATTTAATAGCCGACTGAAAAATTTAAATCACTATTGATAAAATTATCATGTAAAAGTGATATGTAAAATTAATTACGAGGCGAATTGGAAACCCGCGGTGAGCATATATGCATTATGTCATTCCTACCTTGCTATTATTGAGATTGTTGTACGTTTTTGGTTTTCTGCTCCATATACGGTGTGCGTATGGTTTTGGTTGTTCGTATTGTTATTATTATTATTATTATTATTATTATTATTATTATTATTATTATTACTATTGTTATTTATTATTATTATTATTATTATTATTATTATTATTATTATTATTATTATTATTATTATTATTATTATTATTATTATTATTATTATTATTGCACGGTGTGTTTCTCTTACTGCCTGTTTCTTTCTGATTTTGAAATGCGTGCACTGATTGTATCTGATTTCGTGTGATTTTCCAAATTGTGTCTTGTTGTTATGTAATCCCTTTTTTGCCGATGTCTCCCACGTTCGGTCTTATCTCATGTGCTCATTGTCGTGGTTCCAAGGCCACCTCGTAGTTAATTTAATAACGACCATCGTGGTCTTTTGTAAAATTATTCCTTATAGGAAATGCCACTTTCTGTGAATTTAATCTCATGATACATGTAATTATAATTTTATTATTATTATTATTATTATTATTAGTCATGTCAATACTCCTCGGTTTTAGAAATCTGAAATTTCTTTGCCCGGTTTATGAACTTCGAGGTGATTAACGCTCACATTCCTTCTTCTTACGTAGTTTTGTTTTCTTCTTGCTTTGTTATGTCACTAGGCTAAATATTTATTATCTGGTGAACGCTAAAGATTTTGGCAGGCTTTGCCTATTATTTAAAAAAATTAATAGCTTGGGTCGTGAGTTGCTAGTGGACCTTTAGCGTGTGTTGTTGTTCTGTTTACATTGTGGAACATAATAATTCTTTTTCCTGCCCTTGTAATATTGTATGAATTTGGGGAATATTTTTCTGGTTCCTAGTTATTAACTTTTGGTTCGTTTCTTTAATTTATTTTGTAATTTTGGTTCTACTTGCCACATATTTCGGGTTCGTGTGTATGGTGTGTATTGCCTAGTGATTGACAAAAGGAAGATTGAATCCTTGTTGCAACAAGTTAATTATCTATGGCCAGTAATTAATTTACAAAGGTATACCTTAAAGTTTAAAGTCTAATATTAAAGTTAAAAATAATATTTTTACAAAAGGGATTTGTTAATAAGATTGTAATCCTCTTCTGTATTATAATTCTGCTACTGTAATTTTTTTCTGTTTTAAACGGTGTTCTCACAATTTCTCATGTTTAACTCTGCGAGCGCATGTGAGCTCTGATTGTTACTGCTATCTACGGCTATAATGGGAACTATTTACCCCCTTTCTCCTTGAAGCTGCTCCGGCCAATCAGCGCTTGGTGTCAGCCATCTTGATGAAGACTCTCTCTCTGGCGCGAGAGAGAGGGAAGCGAAGCGAGCAGTTGCTGCTTTGCAATCATGGCTAAAAGTCGTTGGCGTTCTGAGCTCAAAGCAAAGCTTTGGGATAGCATCATGGACGGTGGATAGTAAATCATAAGGATGTGGGGATGTGCTCCACACCCTCATCATATTTTCTTTATATTCTCAATTTGTAACCTCGTAGTGAGTGATTGTTTTTAATATGCTGCGAAGGAAGATCTCCAACTGGTAAGGTGCACATGGCCGAGCCATGTATAAATCATACTACTGATTGAGCAAGCAACCAACCTGTAAGTCAACCTTTGTTATTTTGGTATTTTCATCGGCGGTGAACTGTTCGTGTGATTTCTTCGGAGGAAACTTATTAATTATCAAAGTTGTGAGTTCGATTATAATGATGTGGACCTTTTCATTGTTGGGTAAAATTATAGTGCCCTTCCAAAACAAAGTATCGGGTTGAAAAACCTTGTTAATTCAGAGTACCTAGTGTATAACCTTTCTCGTAATGGAATTTAAGTGTTACTTGGGGAAATTTCCAAAGAAAAACTGTGGTGTAAAATTTTTTTATTATTATTATTATTATTATTATTATTATTATTATTATTATTATTATCACACCGTAATGATGTTACTGCTGCTCTGAAATTATTTTTGTTTTTTTAAAAGTAGGGTAATACATGGGAAATCCAGTAGGGATTACTTGTGCTATGCTGGTTTATTTTAATTTAATATCCTTTACTTTTGGGGCTTTAAACGTGTTTTGCGTATGTTTTTTTGCCCTTCTGGCCTCCATTGTTTTGGTGCCATTGTTAGTCCTTCCATCGGGATTGGTTCTCCCATGGTTTAAAAATTGCTTTGTTGCCTGGGTAATGGTTGTTGATTTTTTTTGAAATGGAGTGATGTTGGTGATGATTTTAATGTTGGGAGACTACCCTGTCTGATGTTTGTTCAGTATTTTTGACACCCTGTTGCGTATGTACTGTTTCTTGGGCACCCCAGTTGCTCTCTTTCCCTTTTCCTTTTATGTTTGTTGTGGTGGGTTTCTTTCCCTTGATAACTTATTATGAAAAGCACTTAGCATCCCATGACTGGAACTACCACTGTATTAATGGTTCCCCGTTTGCTGATGTGAAACGGATAGAGAGTAGGAACCCCTCAAGGAATAACGGTGAACCAAGAAGGTTGTATTTTCTAATTTTTAACAAAGTATCCTTTCCAAATGGAATCCTCTGATAAATGATTTGGTGGTTGTTGCTAAGTAAACAGGTTGAGGTGATTGTAATCCTTCCTGCAGCCTATATCTTTCTTGCCGACTGGCGTTTTGTGTTTTAATTTCTTAATTTTGGTCTGTTTCAAACTCAAGGTACCATTTAATTTACTTTCATTATTTTCTTACCGACCGGCGGTTTCAAATGATTTTTCATTAATTTATCTTTGGGTGTTTCTTGAATTTAATTGTGTATTTCCTGTGGTTTTTGTGAGGTCTGCTTCCCTTATTTTACCTAATTTAAATTAATCTCTTTGAATTTTAAAGGCCTCCTTATTTTTATCCTATGTCATCTGATTTTATTTAGTTTCTGGTACCTATTTTTTTCTAATATTACTAACTACGAGGATGTCTTTTTTTAATTTGTTAATCTGAGTTTCATGAATTATATATATTCTTTTTTTTAAAAAAGAAAGTTTTGTCTTTATTTCCACGCAACATTTATATGACACACTGTCGATTGGTAGTTTGATCCACCTGTTTTTTTCTACCACCTGGAGGTAAGTTTTCCTTTTACTATGTTCCTTTTGGTGTTTTCTGGGTGTGTAGTGTTTATCACGCTTCCGTTTTGTTCCTTTCAACAGGATCTTTGTCCTGTGTTGTGTTTTTACTGCCAATCAGTTTAGTTGGCACCGGGTAACCTAACTGGTGGGGCAGTAAGTGGTAGCAGAGCGTGGTTCCTAAGTTGACTACGCTCGTGCTGCTGTTAATTACCTGTAGGTCGGTCGTATCCCCCTTTCTTGAAAACTGTACAGTGTGACAAATGGTTGAGTGGTGGAAAAAAAAGGCAAATGGTCTTAAAGGTTACTTACTCTTGTGAAAAGGAGCGCATTTATCTTGATTAATTTGTTGGAATTTTGTTGCATGTACCTCCACGATGTCTCGAGCGGTCCTGTTTCCCCACAAGCTCCGTAAGGCAGAGTTAACCTATGAGCTAGCGATACGTGGAACTAGTCCAGCGGGTTCTGTTGCTGATTGTGCTAATCTTCTTTCCCAGCTTATTCAGGTGCCCATTAATCCTTCTCGTGTTCGCCCCAGCAATGTTGGTGAGTCACTTCATTTTATCACTGAGGCTTTGACCGAGATAGAAGTAATAAGGGAAGAGTTCTTGGAATTGTCTCCTACTAAAGCACAAATTGACCGTTTAAAGGCCAGAGTATATCACTACTTGGGAAGTATCCATGATTTGTCGCTTAAACCTGAACCCGAGTTTATCTCTCAGTGCGCCAAATTGTTGGCTATTGCCTCTAGCATTTCCGCTGAGCTGGACCTGATGATTGGCAGCAGAGATATGGATAACCTAAAAATCAGTCAAAAATGTAATCCTTCTGACCCTATTCCTCAGTGTTCCTCAAACCATGTAGTTACCCCTCCTAATAACCAAGGTTTATGTTGTGCTGCCTCTCCCGCCCTGGAAAGTTTGTTGTCTAAAATGAGCCTTACTCCCACCTACAACCCTTTAAAGGAGCTTTTCCATGGGGTGAAAAATTTCTCAGTAGATTCGATTGAGGAAAGCATTCGTTTTCTGCGGTTTCTAGTAGAAATGAAGGATTCCGGTAAAGTTTATTCTATCGATGATTTGGGTATCCTTCGTGTTCTTTTCTCCCATTGTGAAGGTATTCTGAAACGGGAAATCTCAGAGGCCATTTCATCAAAACTTAAGGTTGATGAATTTCATGAATCGGTGTTGAAAAAATTTATTCCCTCCTTGCCGTTACAGAGCTTAATTCCTCAACATTGTTTTCGGACGCAGTTCCTTCATGAAAATTTACTTTCTTATATCCTTGACCTCAGATTTTTCTGTAAAGTTTTCAAAATTACTGTTCCCGAGGAAGAAATGGTGGCAAGAATTTTAAAAGGGATCTCTCCTTCATACAGGTCCTACCTTTCCCTGAGTAAGTGCCCAACTACTTTTGATGAACTGGAGGTTGCATGCTCCTTCGCTGAAGACGTCAAGCATGGAGATGCCTCCAGACCTGTAAGTTTACCTCCTCCTGCCAAACCTGTTCCTCCTGTCCACTCTTCTATGTATAAGAATGCCAATGCCAAGAAGTGTTTTAACTGCGGTTCTAGGAATCTCCTCAGGAATGCTTGTACCGTAGTTTAGCGCAACTCTAGGGGTTGTTGCTATACTTGCGGATCTGCTCAGCATCTTAAGAATAATTGCCCCTTGTTAGCTCCTAAATCTGGTCAATGACTAGAAGTTTCCCAAATAAAGTGTAAAAATTCTAATTTTGGAAAGTCTCCGGGCTCTGCTAAGGTTATCTGTCCCCAAAGGTGTAATAAGATTTCTACCTTTGGTGTTTCCCAGGGTACCTTTGCTGAAGTCGAAGTAAATAACGAACCCCTGTTAGCATTGATTGATTCTGGTAGTATTGTCAACGTGATTAATTTTGCATGGTATTCCAAGCTGAAGAGTGCTTGTAAACTGGATGAACTATTACCTGTTGGTGTGAAGTGTGTGGCTGCTAATGGGAACAAGTTGGAAATGCTGAGGGCTGTAAAGGTAAAAGTAAGAATTGGGAATTTCACCTGGAAAATCACGTGCCTTGTGGCACCTAACCTGTCTTGCAACATGATTTTAGGGACAGGGTTCTTGTCGAAAACGGGACTAGTTATGGATCTTCAAGCTAGGATGTTTTTCATTAAATTTTCTCCTGATTCTAAATTTAATTTAAGGGATCTTTCCTCGTGTGCAGTCAAGGTTTCCTGTGTAGATGAGTCACTACCGGAAGGAGTTGGTGAAATTGATAAATTGGATCTCAGCTATTTAAGTGAGGAGGAAGCTGAACGTATTCGTGTTCTATGTAATGATTTCCCTGATGTGTTTACTAGCAAGTTAGGAGTTACTGATGTTCTCGAGTATCAGATTGAGTTATCAGATAACACTCCTGTCAGATCCCCTCCTTACCGCCTCTCACCTCCTCGTATGCTCGAGCTTAAAAAGATTATTGTCCAAATGTTAGCTAAAGGAGTGATCCGTCCATCTACCTCTCCCTATGCTTCCCCGGTCTTCCTGGTACCTAAACCCTCTGGAGGGTTCAGGGCTGTTATCGACTACAGGGCTTTAAACCGCAAGGTCATCTTGCAATCCATCCCTTTACCCGATCTGCACACTTGTTTTGGGTGGTTCTCGGGTGCCAAGTTTTTCACCGTGTTAGATCTCAATCAGGCATATTACCAAGTCCCATTGTCTAAGTCTTCCATTCCACTGACCGCTTCCATCACTGATTGGAACCTCTATGAATGGTAATTATAAATTCCCATGGAGGGAATTAGATATTTTTCCACCAATAGAGCATATCAAAAATCAGATCAAAAATTAGATGTATGGCTTTTCAGGCGTTTGCTCTATTAACCAGCATTTCGTCTTAGGTCCGACACTAGACTCGTCAGAGTGGGATGTGTCAGACCTCTATGAATTTCTGAGGCTTCCGTTTGGCATCTTTTGTGGCGCGGCTGTTCTCACGAGGCTGTTAGACACTATTCTCTCTGATATTAAGTTTAGGTTCGTCTTTAATTACCTTGATGACCTGGTTATATTCTCAAAAACCTTCGAAGAACATGTCGAACATGTTAGAGAAGTCCTGGATCGCTTGAGGAAAGCTGGACTGACTGTCAAGTTGTCAAAGGTAGCGTTTGCTAAGCCGAGTATGTCTTTCCTAGGACATGTGGTTTCCTCCGATGGTATCTCCATCGACCACTCTAGGACTCAGGCTATTAGGGACTTTCGACCCCCTAAAGATGTCAAAGGCATCGCAAGGTTCGTGGGCATGGTCAATTTTTTCTGGAAGTTCATTCCTAATTTTGCAGAGATAGCTGCTCCGCTAAATCATCTTAGACGTAAAGACGTGAAGTTCTTCTGGGGTCGTCCTCAGCAAGAAGCCTTTGAAGCTTTGAAATCCGCTCTGATGAATGCTCCCGTTTTGGCTATTCCAAATTTTAATAAAAGGTTCATTGTGCAAACTGACGCCTCTGGTAAAGCGATTGCTGGTGTTCTTCTACAAGAGTACGAGGATGGGCGTAGGCCCGTAGCTTACGTGTCTAGGACTCTTACCAACCTAGAAAACAAGTACTCCATTTATGAGTTGGAATCTCTGGCCGTGTTGTTTGCCCTGGAAAAATTCAGACCCTTCATCGAGCATGTTAATTTTGATCTCGAGACAGACAACCAAGCTCTTTCTTGGGTATTGAACCGACCCAAGAGAACTGGTCGTATCACTAGATGGGCTTTGAGGATTTCATCTTTCAATTTCAATGTCAGGCATATCAAGGGTTCTGAGAACGTCAACGCCGACGGCCTAAGTAGGATGTTTGAAGATAATTTTGGCACCGATGTAAATCCTGATGATAAAAAAATTGTAACTAACGTCTTTGGAGTTAATGCCATTCTTTCGGATCTTCCTCTACTATATCATGAAATTGCAGATCATCAGAAAACTGATCCAGATTTGAAGGAGATCATTGATAAGCTTAACAGAGGATCTGTACTAAAGCCATGCTCTCTTGTTAAGGGTGTTCTTTGTTGTAAAGGTCGAAAGAGTCGGAATTTCAAAATTGTTGTCCCTAGGGTCCTTGTCCCGGAAATTTTCAAATATTATCACTGCTCTCCCATTGGCGGACATTTGGGTACGTTCAAGACTAGGAAAAATATTAGACAGATCTTCATTTGGAAAAAGATGGATAATGACATTAGAAACACGGTGAAATCTTGTCAGGCCTGTGCTATTAGCAAACCAAGTTTGAACAACCGTGTGGGATTTTTATCTTCTTCTCAAGCCTCTCGCCCAATGGAACGGCTCTTCATCGATTTCCTGGGTCCGCTCCCCCGTTCTACCTTAGGAAACAACTACATTTTCGTGTGCATTGATGCCTTTTCTCGATTCAGCTGGATTATCCCTACGAGATCTACTGACACTCGAACGACTATCAGTTGTTTGAACTCTATCTTTGCGTCCTTTGGTCCTCCCAAGTTTTTAGTCTCCGACAACGCCAGTACTTTCACCAGCCATTCATTCAGGAAATGTTTGTTCGAGTTATGCATCTCACATGTAACTACCACTCCATACTATCCTAACCCATCTTACGCTGAGAGAATGAACAGGAATCTAAAGTCCGCCTTGATTGCGTTTCATCATAACAATCAGTCCAAGTGGGATTCTTGCCTGCACTGGTTGGCCCATGCGTTCAACTCAGCCTTACATGAAACTCATGGTAAGACGCCTATGTCTCTGATGTTTGGTTACCCTCCGTATTCGCCCATGTCCAACCTACTTGGAATCGATGACCTTCTCCCTGACCTGTCCAAGCCCAATGATCTTCAGAAAATTTGGGATGAAGCGAGGAAAAATCTGTCTGTATCGTACGAGAAGGCTAAGAAACGGTACAACAAGGGTAGAAAATCAACAAGGTTGAAGGTTGGAGACCAAGTCTTCATTAAATGCTACCCAATTAGTAAAGCTATCAAAAAAATTTCTGCTAAACTGGCTCCCAGGTACCAAGGACCTTGTACCATTTTGCAGTTCTTGTCCCCTTTATCAGTGTTAGTTAGTGATCCCATCGCTAAGAGAATTAGGCGAGTTCATCTGTCTCAAATCAAATCTGGTTAAGGTGTAGTTTCCCTTTACTTTCCCTTTAATTTTGGTGTTTGGTACAACCTTAGGTAGGATGTGGTGTACGGTTTAAAGATGCGCCTAAGAACTACCTTTTAGTGGGCTAATTAGGGTTAATTCATGGGTAGTGTGTAAAACCGTGTAATATTTTCTGATTTTTAATCTCTGTATTGATTCCCGGGCTTATGATGGTTTCCTGTGCGAGCTTTTCCTTTGATAGGTCTGGAAAAATTATCCTGTAAGGTCTCTTGTTGATATTTCGTAATGAAACGGACTTGGCATGTGAAGCTTAATTATCTTATGTAGACCGTGTAGCTCCGCTATATGGTAAATTACTAGTCAATCTACCTGTGTTGATTTAAACCTTGTTGGTTAAAATCGTCCTGCCTGTGCTATCTTTCCGTGCCCTGCTAGGTTCTATTTCTTGTTCCCATCCTAGGGTAGCTTGGGTTTGTCTACTACCCTGGATTGTTCTTCCATAAAAAATGAGGTCTGCATAATCTGTAGCTATTGATTTTCATCGTGATTTGCGTATGCACTGTGGGGTTAGGGCTCCCTTTCGAGATGTTGTACATTATCATTATCTCTGATTTCCCTGGTTCTTCTGTCTCTGGGCTGTTTGTTTCATTTTTACTGTATGATTGCTCTCTCGTGCTGATAGTAAGGTGTCATCGCAGGATTTGGCTTCCCTTGTAATATCATTTGTTAATGGGTGTAGGTTGAGAAACTCTTCTAATGTCAGTGAAGCCTTCTTTATGTTAAATTTTGGGCGGAAGTGATTAGTTGTGAAGGAGCTCTGTTGATTGGGGTTGGGAGTGGTAACCTGCTTGCCTTGTGCATGGACTTGAGTCTTCCTGGTTCTCCACTGTCTGACGGTTGGTAATAGGTGCTCCTCCCTTGCTAATTCATCCAATGTCCTGTTCCTTACTATTCCCATGTCTTTGGGAGTTTTGGGTTCCTTTTGAGATTGGCTCGTCGCTAGTTCGTTGTACCTAAAAGATCTTCGTGCTCAATTTGATAACTGTTGGAAATTTCCTTTTCATTATTGTTTTCTGTAGGCCCACGATAATCTTTTAGTTCTGTGCTCCTCTGGAAGCTTAATTCGCCAGGTTCCTTTTTTCAAATTATTTGTTCTGTTTCCTGTTCTGTGCTGTTCTATGCGAGTTGTGTGCTCTTGTAGTATGTAGAGTATCCTACCTTATCTACCTGTTGTTGTAGTGTTTGGTTGTCAAGTAAGGTCCTTAACCTGAGAATTCTACTTCTTTAGCCGCGATAGGTTTGGTGTTGGGCCTCTATCTGGTGGTGTTATTTCGGTACCGAAGTGTTGTTTGACATGTAAATTTTTGATGGTCGCATGATGACTTCTTAGCATGGTGTTGAAGATTGTGTAATCTTTTAAACCCTGATGGGCTGGCACATGTTTCTGGAAGTTATTGTGGTTTTGATGTTGTGTAGTCGTTATTGGGTAGTTATAACACTTGATAGAAGATTGTATGGCCTTGTGATTTCTCCTGTGTCCTGGTAGATTTGGGAATTGTTGGTTTTTGGTTGCACGCAACTCTTGTAGTATTGTATGAAGGTGGATTTAGGTAACTGGTTTCCTGTTGTATCTTGTTTCTGCCATTCCCTTCTTTTCATGCATAACCTGTTTCTCTTACGTCATCATGTATTCCTTTATTATCGCTATAAGTTCATTTAATGTCGACCTACCGCTCTAGGTGTTGCTTGGTGGATTTCGATGCTTGTCGATACGGTCGTCTTAACATCTATCGTTCTGTGTTTCTTCGAATAAGTATGGGATTATTTGAGGAAACTCTGGATGTATGCTAGCGTCTTTCCGCTAAATGATCATGAGGTATGTGGGTAGCCTTCCTTCCTTCTTCCTAGTCTTATGGAAAATTTTTCTATCGTCCTGCCTCGTCTCTGCCATTTATTCCTTTATTTACCTCATCTCCTTGGGAAATGGAAATAGGTACCTGTCTGCTGTTGAGCAACAGGGTGATTGTGATGTCACTTATTTTTAGTCCGATTTGTGTCGAGGTCCTGACGGGCTACTGGTAGGTTATGTTGTGTAGGACATGGTTCCCCTTTTCCCTGCTGCTCAACTGATCTGAGGCATATTTCACGTTCCTTTTAATTTGATTAGCTGTCCGGGTGGGAAATAACTGGTGCTTGCGGACGTTGGTTGGTCTTTGGGTTGTGCTTGTGTTTAACCTCATGAAATTTATTTTCTCAAAACCTCTCCTGTTCTGTTTTTCCCATGGTACTGCTATGGTCTTGTGAAATTTAATTCTGTCCATCCCGGTTACTTGTTGCTTGATGCAGTTGATAGTTTGGTCGTTGATGACCAACTTGAACGCGTGCCCTCCATCTATTTGAGCTCTAGAATTCTCCGTCCGTTCTATCAATTTGCTCTTCCTGAGTAAACTTTTACCCTGTAGCCATGGATTTGATTATTGCTAAACTTGTCATTCTGGTGTACTTATTCTGATCGCTATACTGTTTCATATTTTCTTTCTACTGGGTTATGTATGTGATTTCTTGTGTGGCATTGTAAACATGAGTATTACTAATTTTTAGGAAGATTTCTGTAGTATATTTGGTAAGCTAGCCTTTAGTTTTCTCCACTATGGGTGGTTCTGCGGCGTTTCTGTGGCAGTTCTGTGGAATTGCATGGTCGTGTTGACTATATCCTAAACTGTATTTTTCGAGGTACATGGTATTTTTTTTTATTGCAATCATGTACCTTCCGTCTCGTCATCTTGTTGAAACTCCCTAAAGTGAGTAATTGGGGTTCGTTTAGTTTTCCTTTCCTAAGGTTAAGCTGTGTCTGTGCGTAGCCTAGCTACCATGTTGTATTTAATGTGTAAGTGTGCTCCTTCCTTGAGGGCATTAATGCTCCTTAATTAATTGGTGTAAATATTAATTTACCTTATTTAAGGTGTTTCCTTCCTGTTATCGGAAACCTTGATTGTGCTCCGATTGTATGCATGTGACTTATCTATTATTGTAATTTTGCACCTTGCTATTTTTTTAGGAAAATATTCTGTTTAGTAAGGTTCCTTTCCTTTTCTTTACTTATTTTTTTCTTTACCTTGCTCTTGGTACTTTCTCAAGCCAAAGATATACACTAGTGCCAACCTAATTTATTACGTGACCTGTATATTTTGGATTTTATCACCTTATTTATGATTACTCACCAACGTTGCATTTTCCTTCCCTCACTTTGGTCCTTGTTTTTTCTTTTGCGGACCATTTCGCTGTAATTGAAACAATCTTGATGGTGCGTTTCTTTATTAGCAACCCGATTTAAGAAAGAAATTTGGTTTAAAGGTTGGAAGGGTATTGTAAGAGGTGTTAGGTGATCTATCCTGAACTGTAGTGGACTTAAAATACTGTTTTCTAATGGTCCCTTGAACTTGTAAACCAAGGTGTGTTTGGTGATTGAAGTCTGCAAGCGAAGAACATTGGTTCTGGTTATATGAAAAATTTTAAAACTTCCAGATTCCACATGAACTCAGGAATGATTATGGTAAAGCGTTTGCTATGAAACTGTATGTGAAAGGTAATCTAAAGCGAACTTGGTGTAAAACATGTAGGAAAATTGAATCCTTAACTGTTTGGAGATTGTGAATTTCAAAAGAAAAACTGTGTTGTGGCGCTGTGTAAGTTTATCGTAACCTATAACTTCCGGACCTTAAACTGTGTTCAATGAACTTAATGGTTGATTGGTGGTGAGCTATGTACATTGCCCGTTTTGGAATGCTTTCATTTCTGCATGCTATGACAATCTAAAGATGGACTTGGTACCAGTGACTTTTATTTGTTGTGGACTGAAACACTTAAAATCTAGCTTAATTTCATACACTGGACTACGTCATGGAGTGATGTAAGAAGATATGTAACCCTTAAAGTGGGGGAGGCTGAAACCGAGGTTTCGTTTTTGTCTCCTTTCCACCAACGTTTTGGGATTGCCTATTACGGTGTAGAAAACTGTATTGTAATTTTCTTCTGCTTTAAACGGTGTTCTCACAATTTCTCATGTTTAACTCTGCGAGCGCATGTGAGCTCTGATTGTTACTGCCATCTACGGCTATAATGGGAACTATTTATCCCCTTTCTCCTTGAAGCTGCTCCGGCCAATCAGCGCTTGGTGTCAGCCATCTTGATGAAGACTCTCTCTCTGGCGTGAGAGAGAGGGAAGCGAAGCGAGCAGTTGCTGCTTTGCAATCATGGCTAAAAGTCGTTGGTGTTCTGAGCTCAAAGCAATGCTTTGGGATAGCATCATGGACGGTGGATAATAAATCATAAGGATGTGGGGATGTGCTCCACACCCTCATCATATTTTCTTTATATTCTCAATTTGTAACCTCGTAGTGAGTGATTGTTTTTAATATGCTGCGAAGGAAGATCTCCCTGGTAAGGTGCACATGGCCGAGCCATGTATAAATCATACTACTAATTGAGCAAGCAACCAACCTGTAAGTCAACCTTTGTTATTTTGGTATTTTCATCGGCGGTGAACTGTTCGTGTGATTTCTTCGGAGGAAACTTTTTAATTATCAAAGTTGTGCATTCGATTATAATGATGTGGACCTTTTCATTGTTGGGTAAAAATATAGTGCCCTTTTCAAAACAAAGTATCGGGTTGAAAAGACTTTGTTAATTCAGAGTACCTAGTGTGTAACCTTTCTCGTAATGGAATTTAAGTGTTATTTGGGGTAATTTCCAAAGAAAAGCAGTGGTGTAAATTTTTTATTATTATTATCATCACACCGTAATGATGTTACTGCTGCTTTGAAATTATTTTGGTTTTTAAAAGTAGTGTAATACATGGGAGATCCAGTAGGGATTACTTGTGCTACGCTGGTTTATTTTAATTTCATATCGTTTTTTTTGGGGGGGGGGGCTTTAAACGATTTTTGAGTATGATTTTTGCCCTTCTGGCCTCCATTGTTTTGGTGCCATTGTTGGTCCTTCCATCGGGATTGGTTCTCCCATGGTTTAACAATTGCTTTTGTTGCCTGGGTGATGGTGGTTAATTTGGAAATGGAGTGATGTTGGTGATGATTTTAATGTTGGGAGACTACCCCGTCTGATGTTGGTTCAGTATTTTTGACACCCCGTTGTGTATTTACTGTTTGTTGGGCACCTCAGTTGCTCTCTTTCCCTTTTCCTTCTGTGTTTGTGGTGGTGGGTTTCTTTCCTTTGGTAATTTATTATGAAAAGCACTTAGCATCCCATGACTGGAACTCCCACTGTATTTATGGTTCCCCGTTTCCTGATGTGAAACGGATAGAGAGTAGGAACTCTCAAGGAATAACGGTGAACCAAGAAGGTTGTATTTTCTCATTTTTAACAAAGTATCCTTTCCAAATGGAATCCTCTGATAAATGATTTGGTGGTTGTTGCTAAGTAAACAGGTTGAGGTGATTGTAATCCTTCCTGCAGTCTATATCTTTCTTGCCGACTGGCGTTTTGTGTTTTAATTTCTTAATTTTGGTCTGTTTCAAACTCAAGGTACAATTTAATTTATTTTCATTATTTTCTTACCGACCGGCGGTTTCAAATGATTTTTCATTAATTTATCTTTGGGTGTTTCTTGAATTTAATTGTGGATTTCCTGTGGTTTTAGTGAGGTCTGCTTCCCTTATTTTATCTAATTTAAATTCATCTCTTTGAATTTTAAAGGCCTCCTTATTTTTACCCTATGTCATCTGATTTTATTTAGTTTCTGGTACCTAATTTTTTCCTAATAATACTAACTAAGAGGATGTCATTTTATTTAATTTGTTAATCTGAGTTTGATGAATTATATATATTCTTTTTTTAAAAAGAAAGTTTGGTCTTTATTTCCACGCAACATTTATTTGACACACTGTCGGTTGGTAGTTTGATCCACCTGTTTTTTTTCTACCACCTGGAGGTAAGTTTTCCTTTTACTATGTTCCTTTTGGTGTTTTCTGGGTGTGTAGTGTTTATCACGCTTCCGTTTTGTTCATTTCAACAGGATCTTTGTCCTGTGTTGTGTCTTTGACTGCCAATCAGTTTAGTTGGCACCGGGTAACCTAACTGGTGGGGCAAGGCGAAAAAGGAGTATCCACATCTCTTCGCTGTTATCGTTGTAAAAAGACAGGTCATAAGGCGAAGGAGTGCAAATCGAGTAAAAATGATCATGACAATGCTCACAAGGCCGAAGGAATTACCTCGCTATGTATTACATCAGAACTGAACTCGTGCAAGTTCGTGACGGACCGCGACGCCTCGACAGCGGCTGTACATCGCACATGTGTACAACTCTGGACTATTTTTCACAAGTAGAATCAAATGTCTCTGACGATTTAAAGTTAGCGAACAGTTCTACAACGAAAATAAGTGTAAAAGGTGTTGTGACAATGTCAATGAACCTTGATGGTTGAGATAAAAGTTTCGACCTATGCGATACATTGTACGTACCCGATCTGCGTACTAATCTACTCTCAGTCGGGAAGATCGTAGACAGGGGTCTCCGCGTAGTGTTTGACAAGACATCCGCTCGAGTTACAGATGCGAACGATAGTACCTCATTCATTGCACATAGAAAAGACGGACTTTATTACGTTAAAGTGTCGTACACCGAAGAACAGGGAAAAATTGCCCGAGAAGATACCCGCAAAACGTCTATCATGGACTGACACATTCGATTGGGACATCTAAACATAACGGATCTACGTCAGGCAGTGAAGAATAAAAGGATAGATGGAATCGAAGTCATCGACACTGAAGAGGATTTTGAATGTGAGATTTGTCTCCAAGGAAAGATGACACGTACCCCTTTTCCGAAGAAGTCCGATAGCAGAATGGAACCAGGGGAATTGATTCATTCCGATATTTGCGGCCCTATCAGGGTTTCCTCGAATGGAAATGCACGATACTTCGTCACATTCGTCGATGATGCGACTGGATGGTGCGAAGTGAAGTTTCTTCGTCAGAAAAATGAAGTCGTTAATGAGTTTCAGGACTTCAGAAAACGTCTGGAAACACAGAAAAACGCGAAGATAAAGATTTTGCAGTCTGATAATGGTAGGGAATACGTAAATTCCCAATTCGACGCATTGTTGAAAAGCTGCGGGATCCTACGAGGCCTGACGATTCCGCGTAACCCGGAAGAAAATGGAGTAGCGGAAAGGAAAAACCGTACCCTCGTCGAGATGGCCAGATGTTTATTAAAGCAGTCCGGACTTCCTCCTTCGATCTGGGCAGAGGCTGTTTCAACAGCGAATTACATTAGGAACAGGTGTTCTACAAGTAAACTGGGTGGACGAACTCCTTACGAAGCCTGGACTGGAAAGGTTCCAAATGTTAGTAAATTCGAAAAATTTGGATGTGAAACCTACTGCCTAAATCGATCGCCGAACATAGGAAAATTCGACCCTCAAGGAAGAAAGGGCATATTCCTCGGATATGCAGAGCAATCCAAAGGTTTCAGAATTTGGATACCACAGGAACGAAAAGTGGAAATCTCACGTGATGTCAAGTTTCTGAAAGGAGACAGAAAAGAGCAAAAATACGATCTTGATATTTTCCCAAGTCAGCGCCCAAATGTAGAGCACTTTGATGAAGATCATCCCAGGATAGAGCCAGAGCGGGTTGATACTTTCATCAATGTAAACATCACTCCTAGAGACACAGAACGTACAGAAAGCACCAAAGACCCGGATAGTTCTGAAGAAGAATTTCTTGGTTTTGAAAATGAACCAGAACGAGAAATACGACAATCTCGACGTGCTCCAAGAAGGCCAAAAATTATCCGTTCGGGAACACGAGGCAGACCTCGTAAGCTTTACCAGGAACGCGATGGAGGACAACTTGATTTGGTATGTCTGGCTGAGGTTCCAATTCAGATGGCATTTTCAGGTCCAGAGAAAAATGAGTGGATGCTGGCTATGGCAGATGAATTTGTCTCTATTCTAAGAAACAAGACCTGGGATCTTGTAGACCGCCCAGAATATAGGACGACGATTGGAAGTCGTGTAGTCCTTAGGAATAAGTACGGAGCAAATGGTGAGATCACAAGAAGGAAGGCTAGAGTCGTGGCCAGGGGGCTTTCCCAGAGGCCAGGTAGAGATCATACTGAAACATTCGCTCCAGTAGCACGACTCAGCTCAATACGAATGGCTATTGCATTCGCTGCTCATCACGGAATGTATGTCCGACAATTCGACGTAGCAACTGCATACTTGAATGGAATTGTTGAAGAGGAAATCTTTATGGAAGTACCAAAGTACACCAGAGAAATACTCAAATTCATCATACAGGAAAGTAATGCAACATCCGAGATCATAGCTGAAACCAAGGGACTACTGAAGGATAAGCACTGGAAGTGTTTAGAGTGTCTGGGTGTCAGAGGACCGAAACGTTGAAGCTGGTTCAGCCTTCGAGAGGGGGTGTTGAGAATATTTATATACATTCATATGACTCTGGTTGAGCCACCATCAAGTAGCGCCACCTACACACTACGGTTTCTTTGTCCATTCTGACACGTCATGATTGTAATCTCCATGTCTATTGTTTCACTGCATCCATCCTGTGATTTACGTATGTAATAAATAGTGTCGTTTTAATAAAAACCGTGCTGAAATTATTACTTTCCGATTCATCGTGCCTTTTCAACTATTTATTTATTTATTTATTTATTTATTTATTTATTTATTTATTTATTTATTTATTTATTTATTTATTTATTTATTTATTTATTTATTTATTTATTTATTTATTTATTTATTTATTTATTTATTTATTTATTTAAGATATATTTGTTGTATTTTATGTCTTATTGAATAATCTTTAATTAGGAAAATAACCTGTTGATGATAAATAAATCTAAGTCTAATGTTGTGAGATGGTGGTAAATAGGATGGAAAGACAAGAGAAAGTCCTGTCAGTTGTAATTAGTGTGTTGATGAGATGATGGTACCTCACGGAGAACACTGTAAGTATCTAGGTGTGAATGATCTTCACTGGGGTAATCATATTAAAGAGGTTGTTAGGAAAGGTTACAGATCTCTTCGCACGATTATAAGAGTACTTAGTAGTCGTAGTAAGGATGTAAAGGAGAGGGCAGTTAGAGTATGGCTCCACACCGGGACTACTCGATGCGAGAACTGGAAAACACCCGAGAGAAAGCAGCACGATTTGTTCTGGGTGGTTGGCGACAAAGGAGTATTCTTCTTCTACTTCCGTATGCCTTGCCCAGTCTAATAAAATCCCCGAGGTGCGATGAGTTGCGTTTTTCTAAAAGAAATCAGAAATCTGCTTGATTGTTTTAAGTGTTTGGAACACTGAACTTTTCAAGGAGGCAGCGGTGAGGTTAGCAATGTTCTGTTGTTGGATATTTAACATTTTGTATTTAAGCCCCAGATTTAATGAATCGAACTAGCACGACATGTTAGCCTCTAAGCTAGCTTTCTTCATAAGAGCAGCAGCCATCTTGCGCAAGCACCCTTAAGGCGTCTCATAAGGGGTCGTGTATAGCCGTCATCTTGTGTCCGCCATCTTGTGCAAGCATCCTTAGGGCGTTTCAAGCCCTCTTGTGCAAGGATCCTTAAGCCGTCTCATAAGAGCAGCCGCCATCTTGCGCAAGCATCCCTAGGGAGTCTCTTAAGGAGCCATGTATAACCGCCATCTTGTGCAAGCATCCCAAGGGAGTCTCATAAGAACCTGTGTATAGCGGCCATCTTGCGTAAGCACCCTTAAGGAGTCATGTAAAGCCACCATCTTGTGCAATTAGCGTCGAGAGATGGCTGCTGTAGAATTTTTTTTTAAATTATCCGCTACCATATTTCAAAGGTATGTAGCTAAAGAGTGCAGTACTGAGGTTTGTGATGCAAGATGGTGGATGACAGCTGTCAAAAGAGCACGTGAGTTTGTTTCCAAAGAAGAGCACGTGGAATTTTTCAAATTTCCGCCACCACATTTCAACTAAAGACGGCAGCGCGGTGCTCTCTTGATTAAAGATGGCTGCTGTTACGTGGAATTGCCTGCCACCACATTTCAACTAAAGAATGCAGCACGGTGCTCTGTCGATTAAAGATAGCTGCTGTCATAAAACATTTTTCAAATTATCTGCCACCACATTTCAAAGATATGTAGCTAAAGATGGCAGCACTGTGCTCTGTTGATTAAAGATGGCGGATGACAGCTGTCAACAAACCACGTGGATTTGTTTACCGATTCAAATCTCGCGCAAGTAAGGTTAAGTTGGCAGCACTAAGGTTTAGGCCCATTAGGATGGCAGCACTGAGGTTAGCGATGCGTTGTTGTCGATGATAGCTGTCAAAAAGCAGGTGGCTGTCAAAAAAGCACGTGGATTTTTGTCCCGATTCAAATCTCGCGCTAGTGAGGTTAATTTGGCAGCATTGAGGTTTAGGCCCGTCAAGATGGCAGCAGTGAGATTACCGATGCGTTGTTGTCTGTCAAAAAGCATGTGGCTGTCAAAAAAAGCACGTGGCTTTGTTTACCAATTGAAATTTCGCGCTAGTAAGGTTATGTTGCCAGCACTGGAAGAGGCCCCTGGCTGCGGAGGAGCGGGCCCCTGGGAAGGCCTCCCGGGAGGATGAGGTGGAGCGGGCCCCTGGGAAGGCCCCTCGGGAGGAGGAGGATGAGTGGGCCCCTGGGAGCCGGAGGAGGAGGATGAGTGGGCCCCTGGGAAGGCCCCTCGGGAGGAGGAGGATGAGTGGGCCCCTGGGAGCCGGAGGAGGAGGATGAGGTGGAGCGGGCCCCTGGGAAGGCCCCTCGGGAGGAGGAGGATGAGTGGGCCCCTGGGAAGGCCTCCCGGGAGGATGAGGTGGAGCGGGCCCCTGGGAAGGCCCCTCGGGAGGAGGAGGATGAGTGGGCCCCTGGGAAGGCCCCTCGGGAGGAGGAGGATGAGTGGGCCCCTGGGAAGGCCTCCCGGGAGGATGAGGTGGAGCGGGCCCCTGGGAGCCGGAGGAGGAGGATGAGGTGGAGCGGGCCCCTGGGAAGGCCCCTCGGGAGGAGGAGGATGAGTGGGCCCCTGGGAGCCGGAGGAGGAGGATGAGGTGGAGCGGGCCCCTGGGAAGGCCCCTCGGGAGGAGGAGGATGAGCGGGCCCCTGGGAAGGCCTCCCGGGAGGATGAGGTGGAGCGGGCCCCTGGGAAGGCCCCTCGGGAGGAGGAGGATGAGTGGGCCCCTGGGAAGGCCCCTCGGGAGGAGGAGGATGAGTGGGCCCCTGGGAAGGCCTCCCGGGAGGATGAGGTGGAGCTGGCCCCTGGGAAGGCCCCTCGGGAGGAGGAGGATGAGTGGGCCCCTGGGAGCCGCAGGAGGAGGAGGCCGCCGAATCTCCCCATTATACTACTCCAGCTAGTCATTGCCTCTTCTCCCTCTGTCTGTTAGTTATCTAATCTCAACTAATATTATGTAGAACCACTCAATCGGTTTATTTTGTCCTAGACTGAATCTGATAGTTCATTACTGCTGAAGGGAATTGAGACTGTTCCACACGTCCCTTCTGTTTAGCGTTTTAAACTCAGGTGTTCGTAATTGGATTGCGATAGACCCTGCGAAAGAGGACGCGTGATGAAGCTGTGTGTCGGCCAACACTTCCTGCACCTCTTGAGAATGACTACTGTAAGTGTATTTGTTGTGCTCTGAATAGGGAGGCTTTATACAAAGACAAAGACTGTGATGAAGTGTGGCTTGTTATACGGACTTCCCAATTTCCGAAGCCCTTCTGCACTGAGTCTGCAAACTTCTGTGGCCTCATTTAGTTTCTCACCTTTAATCTTTAACTCATTAGAAATTGAGTCTAAACATCATCGTCTTGGTCTCCATCTCCTTCTCTTACCATCTACGGCAGAGTCCATTATTCTCCTTAGTAACCCATCATCCTCCATTCGCCTCACATGACTCCAACACCAAAGCCGGTTTGCACGTCAAGCTTCACCCAAGAAGTTCATTTCTAACTTCGCCTCCATCTCCCCTCATTCGGAATTCACATTACCCCACTACCATTGTTGCCACCGGTAACAAATCTCAATACTTTTCTGTCTGTTACTTGTAACTCATGAGGAAGTTATCCCAAGTCCAACTATCTTTCTCTCCTGTGCAGCAAAGTTGGTCTCAAACCGGAGATATATAAGGATACAGTAGTTTGGTCCGAGAATTCTCTCTCACAGAATGCCGTTGATCACTACTGCGAGTTCACTGCAGTAACGTTTTACAAGGAGGACTACGAGATGCCCACTCATATTCTCACGATCACTTACTAGGTCACTCTTTTTGTTAAGGACGTGAGTACATTGACCTGCTCCATGATCTATTATTAGTAGTATTATTAGTAATATAAAAGTTAAAATATGGTAGCAAATTTAAAACTCAGTTGTGTATCCGCAAGGACTCTGTAGAAAGTAGGCCAAGTTTTCATGAACGCACAGTTCAGTACAAGTGTCTGTCAACGTACAGAACCTTATTTCCAGGTCAAAGTAGGAGTTTTGATACTCTTGGGAAGTAAAATATTATAAAGTTAGTAGTGGCTGCGATATGAAGGACAAGAGCTGAAGAACAGTCAATACCAAAAATACTGCCTCCTCAGTTTTAGCCTAGTCCCTATCAACCACTTTATCGCTGACAATCTATTGACATTAAGGTGATGTTATACGCGGAGAGAAATTGTGAATTTTCACGTGAGTTTTGATTCGCTCCACAGGAAACACACAGCGATAACTTTCGGCAGAACCATCACTGCGAAGGTATTTTAACATCATGCCTTTTACAAAAGTTTGATTGACGAAAGAACTGCAAGATCCGGTGACCAAAAGCGCGGCGGTAAACGTCTATCAAGCCACATTGACTACACCTCCCAAACGATTTTGGCCTGCAATTACGAGAAACATGCCGGTCGTTCCCACAATTCCTACATTTAGTAGTAATCGACACCCTACGGTGAGACCTGCCTTAACTCAAAAGGGCATTGGTGTGACGATCTGGATGATGATGTGATTCTAAAATAATGGCCAAAAGGCTTATTAGGATCTCAAACACGGGCAGGCGACTTGGCGAAGGAAACGGTTTTCGGCACAGTATGGCAAGCAGTATCAGGGAAAGAAGATTTAGCAGGAGAAGGGGAACATGATACAGGTTGTTAAGGTGCAGTGTTAATTCAAATTCACGACCAAGATTAATGATATCATAGACGCAGTTTACATCAGAATTCTTTATAAGTAATTTGTATCGAAGGGCTAGATTTCGATATAAAGTGTCAAATATTTCATATTCGTGGACATTAAAGTCGAGCCGATTGAACAGGGTTAAAATAACCGTAACATATTCATCAATGGGCTCTTTCTGATCTTTCGGCCTTCTGAGTATTTCTTGTTTGAGAATGAAATCCATACCGGACAAACCAAACCTAATCTTGAGTTCATTTGCAAAATCAGCCCAACGTCGAATTTTATATTTGCATAGACGGAACGATTTGCCGGCACAACCTTCTAACATTTCAGGAACGACGGGAACAAGCAGGTCTAAAGACATTGAGGCTTATGCCGCAATATCTTCTACTCACTCTAAAAATTCAATGACTGAAGGCCCTTTTCATTTACCGAAAAGGTTCAAGTTCCATTTACGGACGATTTCCAGAGCAGGACTAACAAGGAGTGACCTATCCGTAATAGAATGGGTAATCTGGCCTATTACATTCACACTGAGATCCGGTACAAGTTCATTACCACCATTTCTAATCCCTACATCAACATTGGAATGACTAACGTGAGATACAAAGGAGACGTTATCATGTGTTACGTCGTTACCCTTTTTTAATTCATTACGGGAGGGTTATCTGCCGTCATTTCGTTATCTCCGCATGCATTTCTATCAGTTACATAATCCATGGTTTAATGATAGAGTAGCCAACCTAAAGGAGAATAGCTTAGAGCAATAATCAGAATCAAGAATGAAATCACCCAGATTTCGCCCGAAATGAAAGTAATAAAACATACAGGAAAGTCGATGTCGATCGTATAAGGATTAGGATGTCAAATAAGGGATACAATGAGAATGTGAAGTCAAAATATGGGATTTAAACAAGTTCAGCTCTGTTCCACCAAAATGATGTTGTGATGTAACATTTCGATCAAACCACGCTCTGCCACTATTTGAACTCAATCCCCCCACATAGAGGTAGCAAAGTGACGCATAGGGACGATAAAAGTAAATAGTGTTCGAAACTGAGAGTAAACCGTCAGTAGCTGAACTTGGTTTCCGACACCAATAGACCAAGTATAGGAAGCAACACTAAAATCGATACACATACATTAAAACGGGGATAATCTTACATAAAAGGGAGTTTATTCAAATGGAAAGGAAACACACAATAAAAGTTGCCTTATCCTCATAAGAGAGAATACAGGAATACAAAGGGGTACCGTATTTACGTATAACTTACAGGTACATCAGAATGTACGATTGAGCCATGTCAGGCTCTCTCTCTCTCTCTCTTCCTATTTTTTGTTTTAAAATATTATCAGAATGATACATGAATGCAACCGAATTAGGAAGTCGCCTCTCTCATGGCTATTACAACGGGATATTAAAGTATTCCCCTTTTATATTTGGAGTCAATGAAGTGACCTCGAATCAAAAAGTGGCTTCATCCTTTTTACCACATTACCTCTCCGTTTATGTGCGACAACAATTCCTAAAGAGAAAATCTACTCTCCTTCAGGCACGAAGAAAACATATCAAATAAGAAGTAAGGCGAGGAAAGGAAGTGTGCATAGAATACATACAGGGAAAAATAACAAATGCGAAATTTCCATGGTTACCTTCAAAATACACAAATTAAGTTAATAGACGGCAGAGCCAAAAGTAAAACGAGAGAATGGCTGGAGAAGCCAGAAACAAGAGTGAAATAACAAAAGATACTGGAAATTGGACATCCAAAAAGCAATGTAGATGCAGATATCAAACTCATTCAGACGAACACACATATAGACCAACACACAGGAACGTAGGGCGGAGAAACAAGCCGGTAAAGCATGTCGTTATAGTGCAAAACAAGTATAATTAAAACAATCAATATGCTCTTGAATCCGGTCTGGTAAGACAAACACAGAACCAGACCAATAGGGAAAACGTGCACCACACCAGTAACAACGAATCACGCAGGTAAAACCCTCGTAATCCGTACACATCCATACCACATACCAAGAGTGGGCGAGCGAGAAAACACCAAAGGGTGTCGGAATGGAGCAAAATATAGAATGTCCATGCAGGTCTCCACACATGTATAACCAATCAAACTCAGCAGAAAACATAACGGGATCTACACTACCCTTGGTTTCCGAACAGAACATTGGCAAACTTACGATAATATAAGGTCAATGAGAAACAAGTCTGCAATAGAATTAAAGTAGAAGAAATACGTAACCCGAGAAAACACGCAAAAGCAACCATGACAAGTCATAGGAGTACCAAAAACTAGGAAAATAATAAGTAAAGGAAAAAATTACTTAATGAGTATTGTACCAGGAAACGTTCTTGGGTAAAGGGCATGAGTAGGACCTCAGGGTGGGGAACTTGAGTTTGGAGCCGATACAGAGTAGGATAGACTCGCAGAGCGAATAATAGATCGTTTTAATTTTTTTAAACAATTTATTGATTTTTCACCCTGCAATATGATTATTGGACTCAAATCTGGCATTGAAATTAAAAGTTTGAACGTAATCTTCTTGAATTCTGTTCATGAAAATGTAATGAATATCACTGATTCCAAGGTCTTCCATATGTGAGAATACGAGGTACTAAATTTCCACCTAAAGTCTTTCTAAATATGAGCACACACTTGTAATTGCAAACTGACATAAGAATTTAAATTTTTGTTGAAAATTTTTCATTTTTCAGTTTGTAAACCTTGATGTATAGCACACTTGAAAAGCCTAAAGTCTTTCTAAATATGAAAATTAAATTTGAAAATTAAATTAATCACAAAAGATGAACTTCTGAGAAATTATGAGATCTCTGAAATATTTGATGACACGCGGCACTGAAGTTTCCACTGTTCAAAATTAATGAGAAAGTTTTAGTCAGTTTGTTACTACTCACTTACTGAAAGAAATGTTGCTACAAATGTTGAAGGACGGACGTCTGGAATGTTCCGTGGAGAATCAGGATCGGCGATGTTCCATTAACACACCATGTTGACGTCCTTCGATGGGGTGAAGATTGCTGGAACTGGATCGTGTATAATTGCAGCTCGTTGAGGTGATTTTTCGCACACGGAAAATTCACTTAGTACGAGTAGTTATCACTGACACTGTCATTTACTGTGGAACACATTTTATGGCGTAAATGAACTTCAAGACATTAAATGAATAATCACAGTCCTTTCTGTATGAAATACTATTTAAAGTCGTTACTGAGAAAGTCCATAATTATACAGTTCACACTTGAAAAAGGCAAATTACACTCTATAATCACATTCTTTGAACACGGTCATTAAGTCACTAAGGATTATTTTCTGATTATGTGGTTATTATAACGTCATATTACCTCAGAGAAAGTTCTTAGTATTCACTCAGTTTACTACTGTAAGTCGTGTACTAATATGGCATGAACACTAAAAGAAACACAGTTCAATACTCGAAAAGAAATGAGTCCTGATAACTGTACACATTAGTTTCTGTTCATTATAGAAGTTCAATATTATGTGAAGTAAGCTAAGTTTACACGTAATGATATACTCTGTGAACGTTAAATATTTGGTATTTGCACTTCAATAAGTTCACTCGTATTGTATTCTCAAATGTCTTTAGAATTAGACCGTAGTCGCGACGCGATATACTGAATGCAGTGCGACGTCTTTTATAACTTGGTCGGCGATATTACTTCGTATTCCGGAAACGCGACGGCAAGTACTTTCACCGTGACTGCGCGGACATACTGTACGAGGGTCGGTCTCCCCTCTGTCTCACTCACACACATCTGTGTACTCGTCCTTGTACTGCTCTGCTTGTTAGCCTTGACATATATATTGGCGCTGGGAGGGGTGGTTCTCTTGGTCATATGACCGTGAGTGTATAATCTTCTTAGACTTTAAATTATTATAACTCAACAACCATGGGATGGATTAATTCGAAATTCACAGGGATTAACTTTTATGACGTCCGCTACAATTCAGCGTTTGTCCCGTTGAAATTGGTTAAGGCGTTGAAAAGCTTGCGAAAAGAAAATTATTTTCGAGAAATATCTCTAGGGGAGGTGAGCTTCGAGCGACAGGTGACGTCACTTGACTTCGCCTAGTGCACTCGTGGAGTCTGGCACATGCTGGAACATTCCTTTGCTTAGTTGTTCGTACGTCGGACGGATATTTTATGCTAGAATAACGTTTCTTTCGATTGATATGGGCCAGGACCTAGGCTTTCCTGGTACAGTATTAAGAACAAGAAGTCTCTCGAAAGAACCGAGAGTTTCTAAGTACCGTGTTTAAAACAGTTAAAGTCTCTTTCATAGGATGGAAAAACCATGTGAGAAAACTTAGTCGCCATTTTCTGTTTCAACACTGAACAAGAATAAACGAGAGGGCAGATAAAAAGCATAAGACTAGGCATATATAAAGACGAATCTGAGAGCGAGAGTCGCCATATGTTTACATAGAGATGAGTCGCACGTCAAAGAAGGGAAGTAGTATAATGAATAGTAAGGTGCGGTTGAGTCCACGGCCGGTTCCTTCCCACTCCTAGCCCATTGCTGTCCCATCGTCGACAGTATTTCATATCATGAAACGAAAAATACACAGCCGTAGGACACTGATTCAGAAAATACATTTATGAAGCACGTTCTACTTTTCTCCATTTACTTTTTATCGCTTCTGTGAACTTCGTACATAAGAAATTCCTTCGAAGTATGTATTTATGAATGAAGTTCTATTTTTCTGTTTGTTTGAAATTATTATTGAAAACTGTGGTCGTAAGGTTAGATCGGAAAATACATTTGAGAAACAAGTTCCATTACTGTAAATATTGTTAACATATAGGAATGATTGTATTAATAGTCATTCATCATTCCACATGCCTCTCTTCATGTTAATCTTGCCCCAACCCCTCCCAATAGTTACCCTCTTGTAGTCTAGACCCATAATTTTAGCAGGATAATACGTTCTTTAGAGATAATCGACAAGCATGCGTGATGATCACTCAGACTACTTCTAGCAACTAGTGTGTGATTGGTGAGCACGAGCAGGTAGAAATATTTTAAAAGATGCTGGGTTATTTTTGGCACATTCAGAAAAAGCATTATCTTGATGCAAATACCACATTACATACAGGAGCACGTTTGGTAGCACCACATTCTAACACTTTATAGTACTTCCTTTTTATCAGTGGTTACGTGATATAAAACCAGAATATTTTATACGTTTTAAAAATATTTTAAGAATTTTAGCAGATAAAAATATTTTTTTCATGTGTTTAACACATAAAAAGCCGCTCCTTAGTTGTACCATCGCTACCCTAACGATTAGCGGTGTTCGCCGTTGATGACCGCTTTACTGGAGCTCGTACATTGGCAACTAGAGATTCTATAACCTTTTTAGCCATTATCGGACATATTTAGATTACTGTGAACAAATGTAGTAATCTGGAATATTTAATTTCATTTACCATTAATCTTGCCGTGTGGCATTTGTTTACTTACGTTTTCCTTTAATGTTCTCAGTTTTCCTAGGAACGCATACTTGCCCATATTTGTCCTCCTGAATTCCAATAATAAATTGTCTTTGTATTATGGTTCTTCGCGCCGTTATTCGTCTACTCGTGCCACCATCCCATCACTCCACTCACTTTCTTAGGAACACCAAGACCATGACTTACCTATGATGGATTGGCCTCAGACTCGAGTTCCCTGAGACATTCTGTATTCTTTCTCTTCATTTGCTTGTATAATCTTCTTAAATTTTTAGTTCTCTGTCTGTCCTCGGATTGTATGGTTATACGGAGGCACCCTTCTCCCCCAATCACATGACGAGATGACGCGCGGCTGCTGGGAGAGTAGTCGCACCCGGCCGGCCTCCATAGAGCGGACGCCCTCTGCAGTATCCAGCACTACCTCGGCATGCGAGCGTTAGTCCTGGCATTGCTGCAACCGACTTGTGTAAGGCTCCTCATTTTCATCCGACCTCTCTTCGTCAACTCTTGTTCCTTTCCGAATCCGACGGTGTTAAAGCACTCGAGGGCTAGGCAGTCTGTTATTGTCACGCCCTTCGTGGCCCATTTCTTCCTTTACCCGATACCTTCATTTTCGAATTGTCGGATCCCTTCCAGTATTTTCTCTCTGATTAATGTTATATAGAACATGGTTGCCTACCTGTACTTCCTCCTAAAACAATAATCACCACCACCACTGTCCTTCCCCTCTAGTGCTTGGTTTTCCCACAATGGAAATTATAGAGTTCACTCGTGCTGTACAGGGACACAGCTCCTAGCCGGAGAGTGACTAATGTCTCAAGGATATCCTCACCTTATTCAACAGAATATGGAGTGAAGGAGTGTTTCCCTGTCATTGTTATACCAGTTCCCAAGCCAGGTAAAGATCCAAAACTTCTGGATAATTATAGGCAAATATGACTTACAAATGGCCTCTGGAAGCTGTTTTAAAGGATGATGAACCGGCGACTTGTGTGAATCATGGAAGAGAGACGTTTTCGGTCTTCTCGGTCTGCCACCGGTCATTTCGTCAGACTGGAGGAAGGAACACCTACTGCCGGATTCTTTTTATTATGGATACTCGTGTTTAGGCGTTAATTACAAATGAACAGACAGCCTTACTTCAAAAGTGGTTATACCGATATTTTCCTTGTTTACCTCTGCATTGGGGGCTGCCTGACCGAGGCGGTAAAGGCGTGCTCGGTTCGCCCGGAAGGACGTGGGTTCGAATCCCCGCCAGGTAGTCGTAAACTTTAAGAAACGCGATTTCCACTTCCGGAGGTGCATATGGCCCTGAGGTTCACTCAGCCTACACCAAAAATGAGTACCAGGTTAATTCCTGTGGGCAAAGGCGGCCGGGCGTAGAGCTAACCACTCTACCCATCATGTGCCGAGGTTAACAATGGCCTTTACCTTCCACTCCTCCAAGGACCTTCATGGCCTGTACGGAGGCGACTTTGCTTCGCTTTACCTCTGCGTTAGAGCGTATAAGACAAATTGTTTTTGAATTTCATTAATTATTTTATTTGTTGTAATAAATACTGGGCGAGTTTTTGGCTTCTCCTCTAGGAACCGCTCATTGAAAAATATATGCATGGAAACTACTTATCAGGTGGTAATGAAATTTTTATATGTTATGGCCACATGTGTTCGTGGTGTAGTACTCAAGTTTCAATATTTTTCAACCACCACCAAAAACAGTTATTATAATTTCCCTAAACGAAGTTTTCCTAAGCCCAGTGTAACCGTACAGTGTGAAACTGCATTTATGAAGAAGTTTTCTGTGCTCTGGATCGTGGGTGAAGGGTTGCTGCGTACACTCGACCAATGGAATGCCGGTTACTTCAATTTGTCCGCATGTTATGACTGTGTTCTTCATGTGAGGTACATCGCTTGAAGAGGCCTCCGAGGTCAGCGTTATCAGAGGGCGAATTTGGAATGGTTCTGAGCGGTACTTGTTTTCTTCAAAGTGAGGGGGAAAATTAGGGGACAGAAGTTCAGATTGTCTTTGATTATCGTCAGTGAAGAGAGCTGGAGCCGATTCAAAGGAGAATGGTAGAAAGGTATTATGCAGGTCATTAATGAAGCTTGGGCGTTACTTTGGCCACTATACGGAGAAATGTACGCGATTGTTATATTTACCCGCGACCCCACAGATGTGGGAAAAGCGGTGGGAGAAGGAGATACGCATAAGGCATACCCCACAATCAAAAGCCTCCGACTGAACTATTGGAATATACGGGGTATTTTACTTATATGTCAATTTCTACGCTTTTGAAACTCTGGAAACTGTGTAGAAAAACACGCTAATAAAATCGAAGACCACCACTGGGAGAAAGATGGACTGTGTAAAAATGTCCCTCGTTTCCAACCGGTCTAATGAACATGAATGACAGCAGTTCTGATTCATCGGAACATGGTGATTTTTCAGACAGAGTTAAATAATAAATAAAGTAAATACCTTCTTCTAACACTGTGGCATTTCTAAATTAGGAAGAGAACCATTTCTAAACCTGCATTTGAACGCCCAAAGTACGAATGAGAAAAGGTGATGGGAAGTGAAATTCGTACGAGGAAATAGAATCAAAGATTGAAAGTAAACAAACTTCTGTGGTCGTTGCGCGTGAGCGCCGCAGCACCGTACGCGATTTCACCACCCCGTCCAGCGCTCGCACGATTTCCCATCAATATTACTCTTCATTACAGAGGTTACATTTTCTGGTAACCACGACTAAGTGCTTCAAAACGAGCCCAAGTTTCCTGCTGTACGTACATCCTGGGCTGAGAAAACGTTGCTGTAGAAAATTGATAGGAACATTCTTTGAGGGTGCTGAAGAAAATAAAACTTCAGTATTACACTGCGAATACAAGTGGCTATACCGTATGAGAGTGTCATTACCGTCAGACAAGTAGTATTAAAATGCAAGCGGTTCCTAAGATGTTTTTGACCCAGAAGGAGCTTACCACATGACCTGACGATATGGGGTTATACTAAGACCAGTAGCCTTTCTAGTCCGAGTAGGAAATGTTTTATTACCAAGGATCTGAACTGAGTGGCACACTGATGTCAATCGGCATAGTTGCCGCTGCTGGGTCCGCAGTATATTTCATTTCCAAAAAGATGGTTTCTGCTGTGAGTCAGCTACAGCAAGCCATTAACAGAGTCCATAGATGAGACCTGCAACATGCTATTCGATTTTCAGCGGCGAAAACCTCAGTTGTACATTTCTGTCGACGTGCATCCTGAATCAGAGCTCACCCTGTGCTTTACCGTGCGATGCTGCTATCGTTTAACTCTGCTACAGGAGATTTCCCAGCCTGATCGCCGAATCGGGAGTTCCACCGTTATGAATAAGATACCTCACACGTACGCTACCACCATCCCTGAAATGCCGCAGTAATCAAGCTACCAATGGATCTCAGGGACCCAATACCACCAGAGGTACCAAAACCGGCCAAAGGCCACACACCGGTTGCGATTCGAGCTGTTACCTTGGGTCGTGAGTTAGATGTGGCTGTCGGTGGTTGTCCTGGCGAGGTACCCTGTGTTAATTCCGCTAGACCTACTCCGTGGACGCAATGTGAGCACGGATGCCTCTGGTCATTGGAGGTATTTTCAGGCCTTCCTTCACCAGTATCGGGGCACGCTATATTCTTCAGGGATGGTTTTAAGATCAAAGAAAATGTGAGTTGCTCTTTTACCTTCGATAGTATTAGAATGAAGATCTCGCTTCCTAGTGTAAGTAGCGTGCATACTGTAGAGCTCTCCACCGTCGTAGAAGCTTGGGTGACAAAAGTAACCACATTCTCGTGTGTATCGTCTGGTTCTCTGCAGTTCCCCAACACCCACTGATGCCGCAGAGTCATCACCTTCTAGCCGTTGTGTGTGATGCTGGTACCAGAAAGACGTTGGGATTGAGGGATGAAGCTGCCAAAGCAGTGCAACATTTACCACGTCTTCTTCTTAAGTACTCAATCCATGGATTGGTTTGCGGCAGTTCTCCAGTCGGCTATATTCATAGCTTTCCTCTTCACCTCTTCATAGCTTTTGCATCCTACATCAGGCTGTACATATTGTAGGCGTGGTGTTCCTCGACACCTCTTGCCTTGAACCATTCCCTCCAATACCGTTTTCAAGAAATATATCCTATCACTCTAGCCCTCCTGTTCTTTATAGTTTTCCCTAAGGTATAATTGTCCTTCGCCCTCTTAAATACTTCAGCATTCGTTATTTTTTTTTGTCCAGCTAATCTTAATTGCTCTGTGAATGTACTAGGTAGGGATATTTGCTCTCAACTACGTCGAGACGTCTTTGCGTCCTGGGAATTGGAGTCCCACTGCAGGTGGAGCGGTAGAATAACACCCACGGTATCCCCTGCCTGACGTAAGAGGCGACTAAAAGGGGCCCAAAATCTCTGAACTTTGCAGCACGGGTTGGCGACCACGGGACCCTTAGCTGAGTTCTGGCGTTGCTTCCACTTACTTGTGCGAGGCTCCTCACTTTCATCTACCCTATCTGACATCCCTTGGTCAACTCTTGTTCTTTTCCGTTCCCGACTCTATTAGGTTTTCCAAGGGCTAGGGATTCTTTCATTTTACGCACTTTGTGCTCCTTGTCGGTCTTTGGCCGACACAATCATTTCTCGAAGTGTCGGATTCCTTCCACTTTCCCTCTGATTAGTGTTGTATAGAGAATGGTTGCCTATTTGTACTGCCTCTTAAAACAATAATCACAACCACCACCTCCTCTACCATTTGTTTATTTCTCCGTTGCCACTGTTGAGTCTTACAGACCCATGACGTTATTAATTCTTGCTTTGAAGATGTTGGCAACGGTGGACATGGCTCATCTAACATTATTGTTAGTAACAGTTTGCTAGTGACTTTACACTCCAGCTTTGTTTTAATCGTTTAGGGCTCAGGTAAGTAAAACACGGGTTTGCTAGTCCCAGGGTAGGAATACTGACGTTTTGTGTATCTCCACCGCAGTACGAACACAACCTCGGTCTATACAGGAAGCGTGCATGAAACAGAACACGTCCACGAATTCTTGTTCCTACCGTATGAAATCAGATGAAGGTTCTGAAGCTGATCCCGATATTTTTTAAACACAGAGAGGAGTTATTGCAGCAGAAAGTAGTGCTATATTATTTCTTGTGAAGGACAGGGTAATGGAGAGAAAGAAAGAGATGCCCAGGCGTTGAGTTAGTACTAGATCACATAATATTGTCTCGCATATTGCTGGCGTAAAAGGAATTTTAAAACAGTGAATTCCTCGTATGTCTCAGGAAACATGCCAAGTTCATTTGTAGAGAACGCCTATAGTAAAAATTCTGACAGCGATTCATTCTTTAGATTCCCATCAGTGATATCATGTTTTCTGATGTCCTTGTGACTGAAAAGTCATAAAAAGTCATAAATAAATACAAAATAGCTGAAGTCTAGGCAACATGGAACTTCAAGAAACGTTACGTTACAATGGACATCTGGTTTACGAGCTTCGAGTTAGGAAACACGTTGTTGACTGGCTACAAACTGACTGTAAGAAGGGACAAGAAATAAATCACACCCGAATTCAGCAACAATACACGGCGACAACATTTTAGTAGCACTTCTTGATTCCTAAAAGACTGCACAATAATGACTTATATGCCGAAGGAGAGAACCATGCACCACGAGGCTAAATCTGACGAGAGCACAGACAGACCAAATGCGTACTTTATGTGACGTGGTGTGACATTTTCCTCAGATCGATGTTGATAATAACCGTCTTTGCTTCACGGAGAACGGAATATGCATCTGTAATTATCTTTGGAATACGACGGGAAAAGGACATTTCAATATGGTAATTTATTTAAATGAAAGAATTAATTATAAAACTTAAGAAAATGGAGCAATATTGTAACATGATTTATAAGGTAATAACGAGAAAGTGGGACACGACAGACGCGGCCCAGCACTCACTCTCTTGCCTTGGACGTGGAAGGAAGCAATCGTATAAGCTGAGCATTTATTAATACTATTATCTCCTAAGGATCATCGCCGATATTCACGACAGACGCGACCCGTATTCTGTCGTACGGTCGGAGTTATGGAATTTAATACTAATCTGAACTGCTTGCTGTTAATTTCAAGATTGGAATTACAGTTTCTCGCTCGTATAAATGATCTTATTAACTGTAATTTATGCTTGCTTGGTCTAGAAGCCCAAGAGGCTCTGAACTTTGGAGCGTGGGTTCGCGACCACGGGGCCCTTACCTGAGTCCTGGTATTGCTTCCACTTACTTGTGCCAGGCTCCTCACTTTCATCTATCCTATCCGACCTCCCTTGGTCAACTCTTGTTCTTTTCAGACCCCGACGGTATTACTTATGAAGGGCTAGGGAGTCTTTCATTTTCATACCCTTCGTGGCCCTTGTCTTCTTTTGGCCGATACCTTCATTTTTCGAAGTGTCGGACCCCTTCCATTTTTTCTCTCTGATTAGTGTTATACAGAGTATGGTTGCCCAGTTGTGTTTCCGCTTAAAACAATAATCGCCACCACCACCACCACTCCACAGGCAATATGGCGCACTCGTGAGAGCTCCACCATCTTCGGCTGTGTCTGCACACAGTGTGACCAGACGTTTCCGACCAGTGGTTGGAAGCAGCCAGTCACAATGTTATTATTCAGGAAAGGTGATCCACATGGCATCTCCAACTTGCGGTACACTGCCATCATGCGGACCATTTATAAGCTATACTCAGGTGGGTTAGCCAAGATAATAATCACCTGGATGATAGACAACAATGTTTTAGCGCCAGCGCAGAAAGGGTTCTGACACATTACAGAGTTTTTGAGCATAACTTCACACTCAAAACAAAATTTGATAAGGCAAGTTGTGAAAAAGGCCAGCTCCTAGCAGCTTGGCTGAATTTTTCTAATGCCTTCGGCTACGTGCCGCATGACGCGATCTTTGCGGCCCTTGAAAGAATTGGAGCTGGCACTAAACTAAAGAAGGTTAGTAAAAATATGTATATGGGTTTTTCCACCCATATACAGAGTGAAAATCGGGTCAAGATAACATTTACATCGAATGTGGAGTAAGGCAAGGCTGTCCTATGAATGGACTTCTCTTTTACCCTGTTATTCACCCCGTAGTTAGAGCTATTCAGAGCGGGAATACAAACCATCAGATTCTCGCCTATGCTGATGACATCGTACTATTATCCGACGACTCGATTAAGCTACAAAACAACATTAATGTCATCAATACTACGTCTAAGAAGATCAACATCAGTCTTACAGCTTCGAAGTTCTTCAGCCTACATCTGTCTGGTGAGACCCCTGTATCAACGAGAAACTCCATATTTAAAATTGACAATGAAGATCTAAAGGCTTTGAAAGTTGGAGAGTTTGAGAAGTTTCTTGGGAAGCCTGCTGGATTCCGCATCTCATCCGACGCGAAAAAACTGGCTGACCTCATCTTCATGGCACAGAAGATCTTACGTTCCAAGTTGGAGTTATAATATAAAGGCTGAGGTTAAGAAGACCCTAGAACTATCCCAGGAGGCCTCTGACGACTATCTATATGGTCCTACAAAGGCAAGTTGTCTTGGGTTACCTGTTGCAGAGAATGATACAGACCATCACCTGATCGATAATGCCTTCAAGATCCTGAATTCAACTTACATCTGTACTGCATTGCTTGCTCTTGAGGACCTGAAGACCTTAGTCCAGAAGAGACTTGGAAGACCTGTCCTTCATGAAGACCTATAAGCCTTCCTGAATGGCCATAACGAGGGCGAGTTCAGATGGAACTCTAATCCATTTCAATCTGTCTGGGGTCAAGCTTGCAAGGCCTCGAGAAGAAACCAGATTATATGGAAAATGGAGGACTTTGTACAATGGGTTAACATCTATGAAAATATCATGTGCAGCAATGATCGTCATAAGGCGCTAAAGACACTCAGAATAAACCTTCAGTCTAAGCACCTTATGAGATTGATCAGCCTGCCCAATCAAGGTAAAGTAATGGAATGCGTAGCTGCAGACACAGCTATCTACCACTTCCCGCGAACCGGTCTGTTTACCATATTTGCAGACTGGAGATTTATCCACCGAGCTAGGCTGAATTTACTACCGCTCAATGGGAGTCGCCGTTCTGCATCTGATGGCAACAAGAAGTGTAGGCTGCGAGAATGAGACTCTGCCTCATGTAGCTAATCATTGCATGAGATACTCTGCATTTTATCTGCGGAGACACAGTGTTGTGGTCTCCAGGATCAGAAGGTCAGCTGCTGCAAAAAACAGTATCTTCAGCGACAACCAGGTCGTGCATGACGAACTACGCCCAGACCTGGTTATTGTCAAGGATGGTAAAGCCTTAGTGCTGGACATTTCACTTCCATTTGAGAACAGGAAATCCGCTTCCGAAGATGCCAGACAGGCCAAAAGAGAGAAGTACGCGAACTTGGCGACGGCTCTTCGCACACGTTTTATATCGGTGGAGGTAAATGCCGTTTTAGCTGGGTCATTGGGATCTTGGGACCCAGCTAATGACAAAGTGCTACGTTCCATCTGTAGCAAGAAATACTTAACTTGTGTGTTGGACACAATTAGCTTCATGCGCGACATTAATGTGTAGCACATCACTGGTGTCCGACGGAGATGATCAAGTGCCCTGGCTGGGGTTTTTCCAGTCTCTCAAGGTAAATACCGGGGTAGTGAGGTCATATAAGGCCGTGGCTATGACAGTGAAGTAGAAATAGACTGCTTACCTGATTATGCGACTACAGAAATGTAGTGAGTTACGTGGTGTTTTTGTGTGTAGTGTAGTGTCCACGAATATCAAAAGACAATTCGGGGCGTTTTATGCCAGTTTTCTGATGTGAAGTGTAGGGTTTTTTATATTACTTTTTTTATTTGCCTTAAACATTACTTCTGTTACAGTGAGCGACATCCAAGATGTGTATTTTCTTTAGTGTGTGTTACATCACGGTGAATTAATATGTGAGGGACTAGGACAACGTCAAGATGCACTTAATATGTCGCAGTAGCGAGGACACTTGTTCTTGCCGCCGTCAGTAGCCTGATGATATGTAGATCTAACAATCAGCAAGATAATAAACATTCTCTCGAAAAGGAACTATTGAGAAACCATTTGCAGAAGAGAGCTGACAGCAAACACATTGCTTCAACAACTAGGAAGCGAGCTAGAAGAAGAACGCGAAAAGGAGAAAGTGGTAAGCATTTGCTACCTTTGTACGGACAGTAAGGGCCGGTTGCAGAAACGATGACTAGTTTTAAGCCTTAGACATCGTCTACCAAAACAACGTCTAAATCAAGCATCATCTTCCATTGCATAAACATTGTTCAGTCGATTTTTAACTAGACATCGCTTAAAGTTTCAATTTTGGTTTGAAAATGGAGACAGAAGTATCTTTCATGCAACTCTTTGCTTGTTGCAACCAATGAAATTTGTCGGTGCGCGCCGAATGCCAGTCAGCTGTTTGTCTTCCTACACATTACTCAAATATGGCTGAGCATGACTTGCCCACAGATAAGAGTATCGCTTTCGGTGGAAATTAAATCTGACAATATTATCGACACTAAAGCGACACTCCACTGTACGGGGAAGTGTAGCTTTGATATAACGCTGTAACAGTGAGTGTAATCTACTCGCAAATACGGTAGCTTCGACGAAGGGAAGATGAAGCAACAGTAATGTGTAACCGAGTGTATTGTACAGGCCATATAGATGTAGCTTGTATTCTGGAGATCGTAGGTTCGAAACGCATTATCGGCAGCCGTGAAAATTGTTTTCCGTAGTTTCCCTATTTTTACACCAGCCAAATACTTGGGCTGTTGTTATGGCCACGGCTCTTCTTACCCAGTACTCATTAAACAATATTCACCACCACCTGCCATTTCCTAACTGCTAGTTGCCGAAAACTTATACGATTATATATATATCTAAACCCCACACAACCTACTTGTTAGTTTTCACTATTATATGTGTTTAATTAGCAGTAAATATAAGTGAATCCCTCCCGGTTGATGTATGTGACAGCCCTCTGACGATCGGGACACGTAATTCTGATATGTACCGTGAGTAGTCGAAATGACTTATAATTCCGTGGAAATTGCCCCATGTATATAATAAAATATATCGGTTGCCAAGAACTGTATTCAAGTTGACAGTTACCGGACTGTCACTTTGTCAGTCTCAGGAAACAAATCTCGAAAAGCGAAACCGTATTTTAAGATCTATCTCCGCGTGCATGTCAAACGAATTGCTGCGATTTAGCAGCGGGCGACCCACACTAACCTTTCTTCCCGGAATCGTCTCAACATGATAATACAAATCACATATTTCATGATACATAACCTCTTATTGTGATTCACTCCTCTCATTTGAGGTTAAAGAGTGCTCTCGGCAGTGTTTAAACATGACCGGTTGAACATCGGTTTTAGACAGTGTCTAAGTGATAAATAACGTCTCTGCAATGCGGAAGCCATACTTAGGCATTGTTTAACCGTAAACATCGTCTAAATACCGTCTCTGCAATTGGCCCTAAGTCTCAGCTCTCATGCGTAAAGTGCAAGAAGTTCATATGTCTGCAAAGTCATTTGTAGACAGCGCCTACAGTAACACTTCTGACATCGTTTCACTCTTTACCTTGTTCTCACTGATATTTACTGTTTTCTGATGTCCTTAGGAGTGAGGAGACTGAATTGCAGATGCAGTGTGACAATAAATTTGTAGAAACGTATACGTTATGTTTAGCAGTGTAGATTAGCAATTTTATTCTGTAAATTATAAATATAGAAGTAATAATAAACCATAACGAAATATTTCTAAAGTCCATATAAATACGTCATTTTTATATCCTGACCCGTAGTCCACAAGAAAGATTGGGGGGGGGTAAACCACGAGGGTCTGAGAGTACTAATGGCGCTGGCAGGGGATACGTAGCCCCCATCTACAGAGGGATAAGCTCTAGAACACAAGAAGGGGGTGCACCATGAGGTTCTCAGAGTAGCAATGGCGCTGGCAGGGGCTACCTAACCCACATCTACAGAGGGATCATCTCTAGAACACAAGGTAACTTGTAACAAGTACTCACCAGCCCCTTCACCATCAAGTTTTCGCTTCATTTTTCTTCCAATTGTACTCTTCCGTTTCCCAGCAACGATCGCTCTTTCTTGAATCTAACACATTGTTTTGTTACAGAAATATTTTGAGAATACGGTAATTCTGATGCTGTTTATTTGCTAATAAGTCCCTCGATGTTGTTTTCCAGGTATGAAGACGCTACAAAATGAATTCTTTATGAATAGTTCGATATCAAGATCATCGCAACTCGTAAATGATGACAAATTGACTTACTTCTTGAACTTTATTTTCGTGTCTTTCCCGATGCATGGGGACGTAGACTGATCCTTTCCCTCAGTATGTTCATTCTTTCTGTTCATTCTCTTGAGCGGACTCTATGTCATGCCACCTATACTACTTGAGCCTTCATTTCACCTTCCAGAGCTTGTGTAGATGTCTGTAGTAGTGTAAATGTAGGAGTTCTGACGCCACCTCCACCTCATTGCCTGTGCTGCCTTACACCTCACATGACCTCACTAGAGGGGCCGGCTACGTGTCCAGGCTTGACCTTACAGACCTCGTTCTCGACCCTGGCCTTAATGGCCTAAGACCCCAGTTCGATGCCAAAAAGTGCAAGCTTAACCTAACAGCCACCGTGATTATGGTTAAGAGGTGAGCTTAACCTAACAGGCATGACGTGTCTGGACTTAAACTCGCAGATCCCTGGTTTGACTCCAGATCTAAGGGCGTTAACCGTACAGAGCCTAGTTCGATGCCTAAAGGTACAAGCTTTAAAATAAGAGACTCAAAGCTCAACACACGCGCTATCCGCATAAGAGAAGGAGCTTAACCTAACAGACTTCAAGTTCGATACCCGGGCTAACTGCAGGCTTAACGGCACGCTGACCACGAGTTAACCTAACTTAACCCTCTAGGACATGGAGTTGAACGTGTAATAAGATGAGTGCTCTAAAGCATCATACGTATGATTTTAGACATCAAGTTCTATACCCAGGCCAACTGCAGGCTTAACGTCACGCTGACCACGCGTTAACCTAATTTAACCTCCTAGGACATAGAGTTGAACGTGGAACAAGATGGCTGCTATAAGGCTTCATATGTATGATTTTAGACATCAAGTTCTATACCCAGGCTATCTGGAGACTCAAAGTCACGCTGACCACCTTCTAGGACATGGAGTTGAACGTGGAACAAGATGGCTGCTATAAGGCTTCATATGTATGATTTTAGACATCAAGTTCTATACCCAGGCTAACTGCAGGCTTAACGTCACGCTGACCACGCGTAAACCTAACTTAACCTCCTAGGACATGGAGCTGAACGTAGATCAAGATGGCTGCTATAAGACTTCATGTGTATGATTTTTGACATCAAGTTTTATACCCAGGCTTTCTGCAGGCTTTACGTAACGCTGACCACGCGTTAACCCAACTTAACCTCCTAGGACAGGGAGTTGAACGTAGAACAAGATGGCTGCTATAAGGCTTCAAATGTATGATTTTAGACATCAAGTTATATACCCAGGCTAACTGCAGACTTAACGTTACGCTGACCATACGTTAACCTAACTTAACCTTCTAGGACATGGAGCTGAACGTGGATCAAAATGGCTGCTATAAGGCTTCATGTGTATGATTTTTGACATCAGGTTGTATACCCAGGCTATCTGCAGGCTTTACGTTACGCTGACCATGCGATAACCTAACTTAACCTCCTAGGACAGGGAGTTGAACGTGGAACAAGATGGCTGCTATAAGGCTTCAAATGTATGATTTTAGACATCAAGTTGTATACCCAGGCTATCTGCAGGCATTACGTTACGCTGACCATGCGAAAACCTAACTTAACCTCCTAGGACAGGGAGTTGAACGTGGAACAAGATGGCTGCTATAAGGCTTCAAATGTATGATTTTAGACATCAAGTTCTATACCCAGGCTAACTGGAGGCTTAACGTCACGCTGACCTCCCAGAACTTGGAGATTAACGTGGAACAAAATGGCGGCTATCAGGCTTAATACGTATGATTTATTCATAGGGGCGTAACATTAGAAAACTACTTAAGGAAGCTTGGAGCTGAACTTAGAAGAAGATGGCAGTTATAAGACTTAATTCATATGCTTCATTCATAGGTGCCGAAACATTTGAGAGCGATAAGGGAGCTCGGAGCTGAACTTGGAAGAGTATGGCTGCTATAAAGCTTAAAAGGTATGTTTTTAGACTTAAAGATCGATACCCGGGCTAACTGCAGGCTGAAGGTTAGGCTGACCACGCGTTAAACTATCTTAACGTTCCAGAACTTGGAACCGAACGTGGAACAAGGTGGCGGCTATCAGGCTTAATACGTATACTTTATTCTTAGGGGCGTAACATTAAAAAGCGACTCAAGGGGGCTTGTAGCTGAACTTCGAACATGATGGCGGCTATAAGACTTAATGCATGTGCTTTATACATAGGGGGCGTAACACTGGAAAGTGATTCAGTGGAGCTTGGAGCTGAATTTGGAACTTGATTGCGGCTACAAGACTTAATGCAAGCGCTTTATACATAGGGGGCGTAACACTGGAAAGTGATTCAGTGAAGCTTGGACCTGAACTTTGAAAATTTTGGCTCCTATGAGGCTCAATAAATATGTATAATTCTCAGGGGCGTAATATCGGAAGGTTACTTTGGGGCCTCAGATCTGAACTAAGGAATAGACGGCAGCTGCACATGGACTAGGGGGCTGGTGTAATATTTAATAAATGTACTTTACTGATAGTGGGTGTAACAACGGGAAATATCTTTCGGGCTCGAAGCTGAGCAACTGTATCATTATACCTCCTCATGCTCCTTCTCCTCATAGATTTAGTCTTCCTACTCTTCCTCCTCATCATCATCACAGACTTAATAGCGTATGACTATCTCCTCGTCTACCTCCTCCTCCTGAGTGCAAGCTTAACCTAACTGGGCTGAGCATGTAACATAATAAGGCCACGCGGTTTTTGGCACGCAGTGATCACTTGGTCATGGATATGCATATTTGGACTTGTCCGCTATTAGGCCCTCCCTCTTGCAAATTCATGTCTTTATATATGCCATGAGTAGACATTGTTTATTTAGTCGATAAGATACTGTAACATAGAGTTTATCGCTTTGAAGTTCATCATGACAAGGACATTGACAGTTGATGTTAAAGGCTATGAAGTGAACAGAAACAAATTCGTGTTCAGAGAGGTGGCTGTGTTGGACTGCGCTGTGTTGTGGGCACAAAAAGTCGTGAGTTTAGTATTTAGCCCAACTTCTTCTTACTGCTTGTAAACGGATGAAGATAAAAGGCTAACACAATGGGAGAAAAACATTTAGGACTTCGGTGGGAAGAAGAAGTAATTCCATATCGGTTTCTACCTATGATAATGAACGCTTATTTGTCAAAAGAGCCGATTTTGTTTTTCTATTGGTGTTGAAAAGAATGAATGGTTGCCTGAGTATCTACCATCAAAATGTGAAATTATCGACATGCGTGAATTAGGATGTCCACCATTTAAAACTCTTCTCAAGGAGCATATTGGAGAAACAAGTAAACAGTCTTCACGACATGTGTGGTTGTGTCGCAGTGCATGCCCGGAGGTGAACAACATTTGTAAATTGCAGTGTCGAAATGACGACAGTGTGAAAGAGGCATTTGAAGAGTAAAGACATCCTGCCATTTCTATCTGATAGTAAGTGTAACGAAGTTGAAAAGGCAATCGTAAAGCTTTGTGCTAGCAAAAGGAAACTAAACACTCTTACTGAAGAAGTGTTGAATGCATTACCAAAGGCATTTTTGGTCAATGTAGCTGCGAATACTGTAAAGAAGATCTGGGATAAAGTGCCTCAAGATCCCGTTTTGTCAGAGTGTAGTTAACATCACGAAAATGTGAGACTTTCAGTGAGACAGTGCCGCACATGTCAAAACAAACGACTTGACTTCGCTTGTAAACACTACTCATAGCTGCAAGAAAAGTTGAAGAAACGTGCTGGGAGGAATGTGAGGAAGCATGCTGGCCATGAGCTCATCACTAAGGTGATTGATCTCCTTACATTTAAGCTTCATCTTCCTCGTTACCATATTCTGGCCCTCCAACTCGAATTGACGTCTGCTTACCACGCGGTGATACTGGCACTAGTATGATAGATGCTGCGTGCAATGTGCACGACATTGCTTATCGTCAAAATAAACCAGAAATAAGACGTGCAACTGATGAAAATCTGCTTCGTAAAGCTATGGAGCGTGTGACTTCACCTAATGCTACAGTTGCTGAGAATTTTGCAGCACTTGTCGTTGCCGGGGCAATGAAAGGGAAACTATTGTTGGGTGAAAGTCTTAAAAGACAAAAAAGGCTGAGAAATATCTAAGGACTAAAGAAGTTTACTTTGGTGAAAGAAGAAATTGTACGTAGGCCTATACGCTGAAATAAGTAACATTTGTAAAACATAGTGCATATGTTGCTCGATTAATATTTTAACTTCTCTCTTGTCCCCTACCAGTCAAAATCCTAACTTAACTAATAGTAGCAAAGTTAACTGACAAGCTTATGCAATAGTAGACAGGAGAGGTAGAGGTTTGCCCCACTCAGCTAGGTAACCCGTACAAACTCAGCTGATCGGCAGTACCACAGCACCACCCATACGTAATGGCCCCGTGAGAGTGAAACAAATCAGGAAGCGTCACACACCACTACACACCCAGAACAAAGATGAACATAGAAACAGTTTAAAACTCACCTCCAGGTGGTAGAAAGGAACAACAAGACCGGTGGATCAAGTTACCAACCCGTCAGTGCGTCAAATAGTTTTGAGCAGAAACAAGACAAATCTTTTCGTTTAAAGCAAGAGAAATTTAATTCATGATCTCAAAGGGGAACTTAAATGAGAAAATAAATTACAAATCATCCTCGAAGATTTGCATAATGGTGTAAAATATAGGTTAATTGAATTAATATAAAACCAAGTTGATATTCAATTAAATTCAAATTAACATTAAAATAACATCAAATAAAATTAAAATAAATTAAATTAACCAGATTAATCCACTGTAAAACCCCAATAAACCCAAATTTGAACTGAATTAAATTCAACGAAATTAATTTTAAAACCGCCGGCCGGCAAGAAATGAATTGAAAGAAATAAAACGGTACAATCATACCTTTTGGTCACCTTCGCAACAAAACACAAACTTTTTTCTTAACAGAAGGAATTATTCTTTTAAAATTTGTAAATGACACCTAGTAGGAATTGAATTTACGAACGTTCTCAACTTCTTCAACACACTTTGAGGGATGTTTTCTCTCTTTCTCGAATTACATTATTGATAGGGTAACAAGATACACTGGGAGCTCCAGCATAGGATAACAAATCCTTTTAGTAAGATACCCAAAAGGAAAGGAAAAACTCCACAACACTGTGCCATTTCACCGTTCTATAGTTGCAGTATTTGGAACAAAAATGGCGCTCCAGCCATTAAAGAATTAAAATAAAGCAATTAGCAGCGATACGAGCTGAAGAGGCAATAAATTCAACCGGCAATCACGGAAAGAACCACTTTTAGAAGGCGGTGCGAAAGAATGACGAGAGCGGATTATTTAAATCGATTATTGAAAAAAAAATCTTCCATTAGAACAAATCTCAATTCAGCACGGCATCGAAGAAAGACGGCATCGCATAAAGAAACCAATACTTATCGGATTATTTGATCAGTTATTGGAGATAAGATTAAATCTACGATAACCCGTTAAACGTCAGCTGTGATTGACATATACGTGAGATTAAAGACCAGCTGTTAAGAAACGTCAAGTTGGATCTGTACTACGTCACGGTTGGGCTCGGAACATTTTATTTGCCCGATACTGCACAACGTTAAGAGAGCTGAATTAAAGGGAAAATTGAGTGTAATTCTAAAAGCACGTAAAATTCACACCGTTTCGGCGAGCGAGGCAGCTAAAATAAGACGATATTTAGAGCTCATATAAACAAATTAGACGTACCAGAAAACAAATATATTTTTCGCATTAGCACTATTAAGCAGTTTACAGCATGTATAAATCAACTAATGCCTTATGTTATTCTGTCCTTGACGCAATGAAGACCATCATGATGTTCTAAGAAGCTGAGGCAAAGACTACTCTGGCTATGGTGACGCTTCACGAGATGGATGATCCAGGAGGGCAGTAATCAGCTGTGATGACGAGATGGACCCGATTACTTAAGCCGAACCATGGAGCGAGGCCTACCATCCCATGACGATCAACAGCGAGATGGAAGTCAGTCTCCAGTAAGCAAAGTTAAGTCCCCATTTGAGTCGTGTCGTAAGTAGAAAACCTTATTCTTTTGGTCATAGTATTTTGTGTGTGCGTAGTTAATATACGAGTGTACTTACAAGGAAATAGGTATTCATCTGAAGATACCGTAAATCCCAGACATAGGCGTTAAAATACCAGTGAATGCCGTTCGTAAGTTTGTCAATATAGTAGTGGAGAAGTGATTGATATTTTTCATAATTCGTTGTCAGTGAAATGTTAGAGTATTAAGAGGAAGCTAATATTTATATGCGTGATGGCTTTAACAAATAACATGCGTAAAGATCGTATTTAGGGAGTGTTACGATAAAATACAGTGGCACAATTTTAAGGTTACGATGTGCTAATCTTTAATACTATGACAGTAATGATAATGATTTATATATGTGTAGGTTATGGCACATATGTTGCGCATTTTGATGAAACAAGTGCTTTGAGTATGAATGCTACGCGGTAATTGAAATGTTAAATGGTGAATATAATAAGCATATGAGTTGATAGTATATTTTGATGGTGATAGTTATTGATATTTAGGAAGTTGGTCATAGTATTCTTCGAGAGGTGGTAGTATGTGTAGGTTGCACATGCTAAGGTATAGGTATTGAAGCACACTGTTTTCGATTGCTATTTGATTCCCTAATATATATATATAATACAGATTAGGATACGATCTCAATGCCATCAGTATAGAAATAATTGAATAAGTAGGATCATCAGAAGAGCCGAGAGGTCACCTACGTCAATATTTAGGCCTTCACTGACATACCTACGATTGTTTTCAAGCATTCCCACAGACGGCAATTTAACTTGTGATTTTATGGGAGTAATTTAACCCATCACTGGTAACTTAGTCTTTCATATGTGGATTTTAGATGAAGTTAGAGTCTTCCTATGTGTCAATTTTTCCTACCTATGGTATTATTCGTTGGAAGATTAATTAGATACACTTGGTAATGCTATATTAAGTCATATACGCACTTCAATTGAATTTCAACCATGAATTAAAATAATAATTGAATGATTTTAGTCACATGAACCTTACAATGAAATTAATTTGAGAATTGCTTACGACTTAAAGTGGACTTAGATTTGCTTATGTGGAGGTTACTGGAAACGAAATATGAAACATGAAAAAATTTGAAGCCTTAACTAGAAAAATTCCCTAATGAACTGACATTAATTTTCCTACACGATTTTTCTACTGTGCGGACATTGATGTGAAGTGTTCAGCCGAATGATATACATTTCTTTAATTATATGTAAATGTAGGTTCAGACGATTGGATTTTGGTAATTTTGAGAAGCAATTTAGCTTAATATGGAAAGATTCCAGATCTTAATTAACTAATTAATTAGTTAATTGATTAATTATTGGCCACCTTCTTTGCGTTTTCACACTTTCAATTGAAACCCAACTAGAACATTGTATATAGTAGGGAATATGCTTGTTTTACTTAAACCTTAAGGATGCATCCAATTTTTACAATCATGTTGAATAATTTTCTTGATTATATAATTCATTTTTCTTTTCATTTAATTCCCTTGGATACTACTTAGTTAGGATATAATTCTTCGATAGGCCAGGACTAGGATACAGATGAAGTAGGCCTAAGTTCGTTTATTTATTAGAGGTTTTCCTAAACCTGTTTTCTCCAATGCAACATGAGTACACCATTGAGAAGCTGTTTGCGTAGGAAACCAACACAGTGTGTGAATAATTTTTTTTAAGACATTCTATTCTAACTTCAGCTCATACTTAGACCGATTTATGAATAAAGCTGAGTAGTAGAAACATTTTAATTCTTTCAATGTCTACTTAGAATAAGTATTAGATATAAGCTTACCATGAATATTTCTGATTGCGATTATGATGATGACATGTACGGAATCCTTGACAGGCCATGATAATCTGATTTTTACGATAAAATGCGGTATCATACAAATACGGTAACCAACTGATAGCGTGTTGAAGACGTTCATCTACGTAGGTTGGGATCTACCGTAGACCATTGGTGTTCTTTCTCACGCGGAACTCACAACCCAGTAACATTTGGCAGATGAAATTATTATTAAGAGCTAGTCTGGAAACTCGTGCATCCCACCTGGACGCGGGAGCGGTGCAACACTAAACCGGGAAATGAAAGGAAATGGACGTAGATGGGGGCTAAAATCACATCCAACACGGGTTACATAAAAAACACAGAACAATATTACGACTGGGCTGTCCACCTTCTAAAAATTATAAACATCTTTAGAAACAATCCTCATCACCAAGGCAACCATCATAAATTGTTATAGTTAGCGAGAAACAATCCCGTTAGTGGACCAATAATGGTAGGAAATATGAAGGCAAATAAACAACAGGCTATTACCCAAACACACGTAAAAACCAAAATGAGAAATAAAACGAGATTAAATTGAAAGAAAAAGGAACAAATTTAGTACCAAAGGCATCGAACCATGGCAATCCTTACTGGAACTCCCATGTATTAACCGAGTTTTAAACAAAGATTTAATTTGAAACAGCAGAACAGCCGCGAGCTGGCAATAATAATAATAATAATAATAATAATAATAATAATAATAATGATAATAATAATAATAATAAAATTACCTTTTTTCAATTTTGCCCCAAACCAAACCAAACCCCATGGCAATACAGCCCTTGAAGTGCCTTGGCCTACCAAGCGACCGCTGCTCAGCCCGAAGGCCTGCAGATTACGAGGTGTCGTGTGGTCGGCAAGACGAATCCTCCCGGCCGTTATTCTTGGCTTTCTAGACCGGGGCCGCTATCTCACCGTCAGATAGCTCCTCAATTCTAATCACGTAGGCTGAGTGGACCTCGAACCAGCCCTCAGGTCCAGGTAAAAATCCCTGACCTGGCCGGGAATCGAACCCGGGGCCTCCCGGTAAGAAGCAGACACGCTACCCCTACACCGCGGGGCCGGCTCAGTTTTGCCCCAAAAACGTATAAAATTTCTTATGGTGATCGTTAACCACTTCGTGGTTAAATAAAGCTAAACTAATACATTTTCAACCCGATCTTAGTAGTACAGTACGTTGGTAAATTTTTCACAAGAATGCTGATAAATTTTTGACGCACACCATTTTTTTTATAGAAAGGGTTTCCTTGGACGGATTCCAGAAGTAGTTCATTCCTGACGACGAATATACAAATTTAAATAGAGATGTACACTTACAGTTAGGTTGCCGCAGTAGTAGAGAAGTTCAAACATGGCCTAGCCATGTTGCCTTACCAGACGAAGATAACAACATTTTAAGCAACACAACAAATCTCACATACGATGATGAACGAAAAAAATCTTCTGAGGGTTTTGGAGCACAACCCTCCTTTTTTGTGCTAATATCCGTAATCCATGCCACTACTCCAGTCCGTGGTGCGGCGGTAAATACACAAGCGTCTGCTCTCCATCATGGGACCTATGCGAGTGCAACACTACGCTTCGCTTCCTCCCCGGGGTCGAGAGTTCCAAGAAGGCCGACTCATGCGTTGATTGGCCAGGGCAAAACGGAGGGGGAAGCCGCCGATAGTTAGCACTACTGCCGTAGGGTAGCAGTAGCAACCAGAGTTTACATAAGCTCGAAGAATAAAACATAACTTGGCGAAGCATAAGAGAAAATCGTGAGAATTGTATTATATTGACACAAATTTCTACGGCGTAACAGCCAATGCGAAAACGTAAATGGAGAGGAGACAAATACGAAACCTCGGTTTCAGGTTCTAGAATAAAAAAGAAAATTAAACAAACGTTTTAAAATACATCTTCTTTATTAATCCATGAATTGAGTGTGTTGTTAAAACCAAGCCATTCGACGTACAGTTTATTACCGCGCCAACGAATAACACGTTCTATTAAAAAGTGATTAGGATGTTTAACTTTCTGAAGCTCTTTTATGTAGAATCCTCCTTTACAGGCTTTCATGAAAGAACGTTAAGTAAATTTCAGTAGTATAAGTGGAGAGTTCTAAAGCGGCCGCTACCACAGGCTCTTCGGCCGCCTTCGCCTACACACGCTCTCGGGAGAGTTCTGCACCTCATTGACTGCGCTTCCGCCGCCTCCACCTCCCCACGCTCTCGGGAGAGGCCTCCTCCGCATTGACTGCGCTGGCTAAGACTGCATGCTTAACCTCACATCCGCCATCTTGAATGGGCTTAACCTTACTCTTGACGCGTAAGAGAGCAAGCCTAACCTCATGGAGGGGTATATCCAAATCTTTACGACGATAGCCCTTCCTGACGCCTAAGAGAGCGAGCTTAACCTCACAACCACCATCTTGGAGGGCTTAACCTAACTCTTGACGTGTAAGAGAGCAAGCCTAACCTCATGGATGGGACTAACCTCAGTTTTAGGACCGGAAGTCCTCCCCGACGCCTAGGAGAGCGAGCTTAACCTCATATCCGCGATCTTGGTGGGGCTTAACCTTACTTTTTACGAGCAAGACCGCAAGCCTAACCTCATGGATGGGCCTAACCTCAGTTTTCGGCCGGATCCCCTTCCTGACGCCTAAGAGAGCGAACTTAACCTCACATTCGCCATCTTGCAGGGCTTATCCTCACTTTTTACGCCCAGGACAGCAAGCCTAACCTCATGGAGGGTCCTAACCTCAGTCTTAGGGCCGGATGCCCTTCTCGGCGCCAATTGCACAAGATGAGGCAGTACATAGCCCTTATGAGACGGCTTAAGGGCGCTTGCGCAAGATGATGGCTATCTAATTGCACAAGATGGCTGCTATACATAGGCTCTTATGAGACTCCCTAGGGATGCTTGCGCAAGATGGCGGCTATCTAATTCTACAAGATGGGGCTATACACAGCTCCTTATGAGATCAACTGACTGGGAAGAAGCCACATATAACGCTACAAACGAAGTTATTCCAACAGAAGATAAAAAATTCCATCACAACATCACCCAATCCCCACTCTGTAAAAAATGTCTGGAGGTGGACACACAGAGGCATGAACTTACTACCTGTAGAAGTGTCAAACTTGTCTGGAAATGGTTTTGTTCTGTGCTACGACAGATGAGAGGATCAGCTAATCATAATGCAGCTTACAGAGCAGCTTTCGAGCTCGAATTCTGTACGCAGCACTTGAAATTTGCGCTAACCTGGCTTGTCATAGGGTATCTTTATTATGTCCAGAAAAACGAACAGTGCTCCCTGAACACGTTCATCCGACTTCTAAAAGATGCCAAACCACAATTACTGAAACGTGTGCCACCGAGAGAGAAACATCACGTTAAGGAGCTCGAGTGTGTTTCATTATAACAGTGAAATGGTCGTGCAGTGTTTTTCACTCAATGTGTTTTGTGCCAATGGTTTTTTCTTCTTTTTCTTTTTTCTCAGTTGACTATTCTATAGAACAATAAGATACGAGAGAAAATGTAATATTTTTTTCAAGTACGGAAGGACTTGTGACAAGTGAACATTATCGTATAATAAGAGATTGAGTGCTTAGTGCTTTGCTTGTTGTATTCCTTTTGTATGTTTATACTGTACCTTTATATTTGGGAGATATAAAAAATTACAAAAAAGAAAGTAAATGAACGAGTGCTGGGGCTCCAAAGTTACCGAGCTCTCGATGCGATATATATCGATTACTACAATGTAACGATTACAATTTTAATTTCAGAACTGAATTACGAGTAAAAATCTTTACATGTAATTAAATAACTTGCCATTCTTGGAAGTGAGCTCTTCACAAATGTAGTGTTCGTGCTCCTTACAAAGAATGGACGACAGAGCGCGTATGTAAAACAAAAGAGAAAATAGAATGCAATACTCCTCACAGGATGAAATGATCCCTTGTAACCCTTGCAAGTGTTTAGAAGTTGCGTGATATCTTATGGAACTAGTGTCGGGGTATCTTAAAAGACACCAGCGCTGTTATAAGTTATAAGTAAACAAACGATATTGAATGTTCACAGGCCGCGTCTTGGAGCAGTGAAGTTATGTCTAGGGAAAATACGGAATTCACTGTGCGTCAGAAGAGACGAAAGTGATATCGGACAGGGAGGGTGGAAACATTATATGACCAAGATCGTGACTCCACGGGTGCCATTCTGCTCTAAAACCCCTTGGCATGGCTGTAATACGAATCTCATCCTTTTTAAAAGTAGTAAAAACAACAAGACCGAACAGTATCACTTTGAACGCGGTCGTAAGAAGGGACTTAAAGGGCGCCTAACTCTATGTGTCCACCAAGTTATCGGATTAGTGATGCGACATGTTGAACTGATACGGGGCAGTTGTACAACAAATCACATAATCCTAAGTAGGAGAAGGAAGAGGTAACCTCTGCTTGATTCTCTGCTCGGTGACCACGGATCTCGTAGCTGAGTCTGACACACTATCCAGTTATTTGTGTGAGCCTCCTAACTTTCGTCTTCACCGTTCGATCTTCCTTGGTCAACTCATAATCTTTTCCGACTCTGACGATATGAGGCTTGTGTCTTCCCTTCCTTTTCTCGATAGGTTCACTCTCCTCTGATTGGTGTTAAGAGGGGAAGGGTGTCATCAGTTCTGTAATAATCTGACCCCGATCCCCTGGTGCTCTGCAATGAGCATAACTATCTCTTCCTCTCGGTCAATTACTTGACTGATACTGAAAATCTTGTGCTCTCAGCCCACTCACTGCCTGTGACTGATCAATGAAATATCGTCCCTCCATCTCCTTTGCTCATGGATTGGTGTTCGCTAGAGGACCTCTTTTCAAATTGCCAATATTAAGTTCATGATCCGAGCGAGTATTTCCATTATTCGTGTCAGAAGTGCTTACAATCGAGTAACATAACACGAAAATAAACTATGTGGACCATTACGTGATTTAGAAGTCGTTCATTATCTAAGTGGTTAAAACAAGCAATTGTCGTACCTGCTCAATGTCCGTTGTGCTATGAATATCTTGTTATTGTTTTCATTGTGATGTGTGACTGCTACTTTGAAGAGATGAGCAGCTCGTGTGATCAGAGTTACAGTTTCTCCAACTTTTGTTACATGAATATGTATGTATACTGGGTATTCAGCCCGAAGCTCCGCCAACAGCTGTCATAAACAGCCAAGGCATCACTGAAGAGGCGTACTAGGGAAATGAGGAGTGAGATAGTTTCCCGTTGTTTTCGTCACCGAGCCAGCAGTTGCTATTACATAACAGCATGCCAATCCCACTGAAATGTATGCACCAACCGACCCTATGAGCGATATTTTCATACCATTAATAACGGGGACTGGCTGCATAAGGATTGTTATTACTAGCATCACTCATACCTCAGTCACTGTCATGTTGTCAAAGCCAAGGATGAGACTGAGACAGGTCAATGAAAGTAACAAATTTGATATAGCCCATACCAGAAGACATAGTGCACTGTAAACACTACATCTTATCAGCAAAGGCATACATGAATCTATCTGGAGATACCTGATAGTTCCCATTCCTCTCACGAAGAAAACAGATCCACACACTATTCTTATGTACTGTACTTTCTCATTACAGGTACCGGTACCGTAATGTGAGCTACTTTAAGAAGTACAATCACACCCTTGGTGTGGAATTGCTTATTACCAACGCCTTTCTTATGACCACCCTGAGGATATTTTCTAAAATACATGTTTGTTTCTGTAACAGCTAAACGTGTAAAGTTAAAACTTCGTTTATTGTCAAATTACGACGAATAAAATGCAGTTATAGTGTCTATGAACACCTGTTTTGCCCGTTAGGCACGCGTATTAAAGCACCTAACACTTGGATATAACTCATGGGTCGTCCGAGAGAGGAAGAAATATCCTAAAAATACACCAGTCACCTGTCATCGCAGAATTGAGTCTCACACTTACTGTAAGACATCTATTAAACGGGGGCACCACAGCCGAGGTTGTCAACACGTCCTTGATTCTCCTGGATGGGTGTGGGTTCGAGAAACGTCAGAAAATAGATTTCATTTTCTGGAGCGGCACATGACCCAGAGGTTCACTCAGCCTGCTCCAGAAATGAGTACCAGGTCAATTCGTGGGCCCAAAGTGATTTCGTTCTTCCTCGTGGCTGTGCTAAGGAATGCACCTTGCGTTTTATTTACCTGGAGCCAAATTTCTGTTACTGGCGATGGAGGACATTTATACAAGTATCTCAACGAACAGGAAACATCTAAAACCACTTGGATTCTCATTCAAAGAGAAATGAGGTGTTGTCTCAACTGAAATTAATATACAATTGATTTAACACATTGCTCAAATGCAGAAACCCAATACTGGTGAAGTGTAATTGGTATCGTTCATTTCATAGCGCGACGATGTTAACTTCCTGTAAGTTGTACGTTCCTAGTAACGGCTAGACCTGGTAACGTTACTGAGACTCCTCGTTCTCCTGCTAGTAGTTATCAGAATTAACTTAGTATTCTCATCTCTGGAGTCTGCTTCTGTGGTGTATAGCAAAGTTCTACTCCTAGTAGTTATCAGAACGAACTGAGTTCTCTCATCTTTGGAGTCAGTTCCTGTGGTGCACAGCAAAGTTCTACTCCTAGTAGTTATCAGAACGAACTGAGTTCTCTCATCTTTGGAGTCAGTTCCTGTAGTGCACAGCAAAGTTCTACTGCTAGTAGTTATCAGAACGAGCTGAGTTCTCTCTTCTCTGGAGTCAGTTCCTATGGTGTATAGCAAAGTTCTACTGCTAGTATTTATCAGAACGAACTGAGTTCTCTCATCTTTGGGGTCAGTTCCTGTGGTGCACAGCAAAGTTCTACTGCTAACAGCTATCAGAACGGGCTGAGTTCTCTCATCACAGGAGTCAGTTCCTGTAATGGACAGCAAAGTTCTCCTGACAAAAGTCAAGCTGACAGTTGGCACTAACTGAGTCGGTCGTCTGGAAAAGGCGACACATCCCAAAAATTACAATTAACAGGAGTGACACAAAATTGAATGAACGAATGAAATTATCGAAGTTGCATATAACTGGCAAAAGGCCATTTATTCCTATAATTCGAAATTCAGATTCTGTCCCTGAAGGTAAGAAAAGTCAAATTTTATTTTTATGATGCGTACAGCATTCCAACTGGACTGAATTTTCTTAGAAAATAAAACTGAATATTCATACCTCTTCTTTTATTTTGTTTTAATTCGATTTTATCATTACAATGTCCATTTTCAATCAACCTATAACATTTAGAAATCAGGGAAATATGAAGTGATCCCAAACAACGCATATATTGTAGTTTTGACAAAAAATCAGTAATCATGTTCATTCCGTCTTATAGGATATCAGGCTGTATTGTTCTCTCATCGAGAACTGACCTTGTAACCACTGTAATGTATATATTGTAGTCCGTGACCGTATTCTAAGAGTAGAAAACAATAACTGCATGTAGCTTCTCTGTAAGAGGATCAGAATTCTTCTTCATGCAGAGCTTCCTGCCGAGTTATTGGACAGTTGTTGACATTGCCATGGTAGAAACTGGCATCTTATCACCAATATACCGTATAAGTTTACTTATGTCGTTGACCTTCTTAATATTAATGGGACTTAGTATATACTGAGAGAACTAATGGAGCATAACGTAAGATAATTCAAATAATACAAGAAAATTAATCTCCACACTTGACAACTGTTTTGACAACACCAAGTATGTCATATTTTTATAAGAATGGAAGTGTAGATATCACAATTACACCTCCTGTCAGGGCGCACTTACATTCGTTGAATTCGTGTATATCGGAAAGTGTACTTTCAGCTTCCGCAGTGGTCTTCAACTTCAAAAAATGTGTGAATCAGCGGTAAAGATCTAAGACATCCTTGTTCTTTTCTTGGAAATCGGAAGTGGAGTGTTGTAAAAATATTCGCTATAATTTATTCGATACAAAGAGGTTTATGCCATCATTCAGTGTGTATTCTTATTTCAGCTGAACTGAATGATTCACCTGATGAAGAGAAATTTCAATTTTGATCTCTTGTTCTTCTTCATCCTTGGCTAGATTCAGTTTCATTTGTAGAGTTCCACACTTGCTACATGTTGAAGGATATTCCCTAGTATATAGAGTGCGGCTCACAGGGAGTACATAGTGTTCTTCTTGTTGTTCTTCTTGTGTAATAAGATGCAAACGAACGAACCTCAGCCACACATCGCATCACCAGGTGACTTGACTGTTGAAGACATTTCTTATCTCACCATGTGGTTGTCCCCGCAAAAGTATGCAGTTTTCTGAATTGTGCTGAGAGTTGAGAGGCTAACGTGCCCGGAACGGTGTTATATTGTGAGCACTGGAGAGCTCTATCAAACTAAAAAGGCAAATTTCGAAAATAACTTCCAGCCTAAAATCGCTTGGTTCATTACGCGTTTTCCTTCTTATTCAAATCCTAGCCGAAATATTCTTACTGTATTGCGTTCCTTGGTTCAATACCCTCAGGGATTTTCGATTGTTTGAAAAATATCCGCACCGAAGGCTTAAGTGAAACTCTGCAGAGGCTCACATTAGCGCTCGTAGTGGTGCTCAAGCGAAACTCTGTATATATTCACATTAGCGCTCGTAGTGGTAGACAAAGGCAAACTGTTAATCTAATCGACCGGATAACAATGATTGAACAAAAGGTTGCAGTCTTTAGGAATAAATGTAGAATATATTCTCACTGTTTATTATATTTCATTTACTTAAAATCCGTACCTCATATCTCTAGGATGTTTTCAACATCGAGTTGCTTACCTGAAGGGCTAGAACTGTGGATATTCCTCCGTTTTCTTCTTGGGTTATGCCAGATGCAGAAGCACTTGTCTCCATTACTGCCAATGTGTTCATGAAACACCCCCTGCATACTTTTACTCATTCACTGTCTGTCTTAAGTTATAAAACATATGACACAATTCTATAAGTCCCCTTATCAGAATCACCTGTTCAGTATCAACACGTGGTGGTCCCTTATCTCTGCTGCCAAGAGACCAATACTCTTTCAATAATCTTTCTCGTACGTCTTCACGAAGTGTGCTTCATTCATGGTGGAAGTGTATCATGAACTCTCAATTTACAATATTTACGTAAAGTGTACAATAATTTACAAAAAATAGGACAATATTTAGAACTTTATACCTAGAAGATCAGATTTAATTTCAAGTGTTTCATATTTGAGTTTGATGTGTTCACAAAGGAATTACCAAATTTACTTTATTTAATTTATGTAGAAAGCGTAATCTGAAATCGCTAGTGCCAATAGAAATGACTTTAGGATTTTTTAATTACTTACAACATGCTTTATTAATAATTTATGCCATGAAAGTTATGATGGACATAACTGATTGAGAAAGACATGATTCAGTTAAATTTTACTTGATCAACTTAATTTTTCGATATTCTGATGTTGAAATTGGGATTTATTTTCTAGTAAATATCTATGATTTCACGATATAATAGGGTGACCTCCCAGAGATTGAATAAAGGAAAGAAAGATATAATATCTATTACTTCGCCTTGCGATCCTCCCTCTTTGTACCATCTCCTAAGGACTAGGCACCCCTCAGAAAGACCTCTTGCTCTTGAAATTAATTTATCCTGGTACAATATGCATTCTAAATCTTAGAATAATGGAGTAATGATCCTCTTGCATTGTCGATCCAACCATTAATATAATAATTAAATATAATATTGTTAGAAGTTTTAGCAGGAAAATCAAATACAGCCCTCATTTTTGTAGTTGAGCTACTAAGCTTAAAAACTTCTCTGACTTTAAACATATGCCCCAATGCCTCATAGTCGTGCAGAAGGTTACAGTATTCGTGCATAAGTGAGTGCTGCCTACTGAAGCGCCGTTCTAGTTGAGTAAGTCTTGATGTGGTGTGATTGAAGGAGTTTCCCAGAACCTCAGGTTTCTGCTTGAGGGATAAGTAAACTATAAATCTACCTGTAGCTTCCCTATGTGCCATTTCACTGTTACCTAAAGATATGATCGGAACAAAAATTGAGTCTCAAATGTCAAAAACGACGGATATTTAAACGTTCAGACACTACCACAAGCCAAGATGGTAATATTTTTGTCAAGTGCTCGCAAAAGGATCGAAACATAGAAGACAGTGGAAAAAGGAACTAGTAAGAAGATTGTTACGAGATATTATTGAGAAAAAAATTGGAAAGAAGACTACATTCACTTAACTTGCGTACAAGAGAAGCAACATAGTTGATCGCCAAAGGAAGATATCAGCGTATCAGTATTTCATACTAAAGACAAGAGGAAAGCTTCATTGACGGCTACACTCCACAATTTTAGCAAGAAATATTATTTCGCTCCGCGAAATTAAAATACTCCAAAAATAAATTCAGAAGTTGCAACGGTGTTACGTCACGACATTCCTTAGACGACGTATTAGCCGATACTTCCAATTTTAGACAGCTAAAGGATTAGAATTTCGACCGGAATATTGAGAAGGGATAATATATAAAACACAATTTACTCATTTTGAGTATAATAATCAATTTCACTTATCCCAAACCGTTAATTATCTCTAACATCAACTCTCCCAAGAAAGACGTTCTTTCAACATAAGCAAGCAATAACAGAACATAGCCCAAAGATGACGATGTTGACTAAAATCACATATTATTCTGTTCCAATTGCTCAAGCCATGATCAAGATGTTCTAAGAAGACGGAAGGCGAGATTACCCAGATGAACGCACCGTAGGATGACGTTGCCAGGCCCAGGATGACCAGGAACCAGATGAGACGTTCCCGAGCATTCCCAAATACCTAGGGAAACGAAAGGAGATATGTCTGCATGTCCAGTCACCCGGACATGAGTTGACTACAGAAGTTGACAAGTAAGAAATTATCTATTTTTCCTTTATTAAAGTGCTAAACTAACTAACATGAGTGCGATGATGAAATACGAGCAGTGGATTACAAGTTAGGTTAAAGGATGTTAGGTAATATTCAAACCTGAAACGTCAAATCCATATGTAGGAAACAGTCATTCAGTGATTAGAAAGCCTTCGTTCGTAACGCTGTCAATATATAGTGTGAGAGAAGGTTAGTTTTTTAATGTACTGGTGAGTTTTATACGACGTCAGAATGGAAGTTAGGCATGTGTGAGAAGTTATGTGACTTAAGAATTGTAAAATAGAGATCGTATATATATGAAGTGCTTGCTATATAAATAAATGTGGTAGTATTATTTTTGGAATTATGAAGGAATCAAAGCTATAACTGAATAAGTAAGTTCACGAACCATGATGAAGGTAAGAGATACGTCGAATTAGAATATGATGAGACATATATGGTAATTTGAAGTGAGATATTTATTTAAGATATGAAATAATGATTATTTAATTAAAGTGATGACGTGAGATTAGTAATTAATGTTGGTAGTAGTTGTTATTCTTCGCGAATATGGTCATGGTCATGTTGTGGTGGACATAATATTCCAAGTGGAGCATCATGAAGTGATTGGTGAACTTATACTGTTTTCATTTGATTATTCACCCATGAGTAAGCACAGAGCAGGTTAGAATGCGATCGAAATGACATCCGTATATTGACATTTATGCGTAAAGTCACCAAATGATTTCTAGTAAGGAGGATGAATTTGAACTAGCTAAACCCTCATATATATCTTCTAATTATAAGATTCTTCTCATGTGTTAGGTGAACTTTGAAGTTATTTCTAAGGCGTTATCTAGTATCACTGATGAATGACTGTAGGAATAAGAGTTACTATTCTTGAGGTAGAGTCTTCGCACAAGGTAGACCATGTAAGCAACGTATATTTTGATGGAATTATGATAATATACACTTGGTAATATACTATAATAGCATGGAGACGCACTTGAATTTATGAATAAGCTCAAGTTAAAAGGATAATTTACCTAATATTCTAAATGTGATGTTTGGTCATTCTTTTTGAGAGTATACATTAATTTAAAAGGGACTTATCGATGTTAATGCAACAGAATGTGTCAAGAAATATGAACATTACGTGCAATACAACACCTATCAGATGTTATAAATACTATGGGAATATTTTCCAAGTTAATCTGATTGTGTATTTAGACATAAAGAATTAGGACGAAGGAAAATTATTTCATTTCTGTAGATCGACGTAAATATGATCAGAAAAACAGAACAGTTAATTTCGATTTTGTGAGATTTCATGTAGAAAAGATGTGATTCCAATTTCGTAAAAGGGTTTAATGCCAGGTACAAACCGGCGTCCTGTATATTTTTAAAACCACCCTCAATCTACGACACTGTATGTATTATGTTGTACTTTAAATATTATCTTTCCTCATTAGATGCATCTAATAGTATTTTACTTAATCTAATAATGTTTTACTTAATGTAATATTTTACTTAATCAATATTACGATCAGCGAATACTTCAATTATTTAATGTTTTACTTATTCAACATTTTTATCATTTAGTACTTCGAGAATCGGACATGTTAATTACTTGAGGTTATCATTACCCAACATTTGTTTGTCCGATACCGTCATTCATTTTAGTTTCTGTCTTTTCCAAAAAGAGACATTCCAGACAAGTTGTTTGTGATTGAGATCTTTTAAGATTGTAATTAAGTAATTTTTCAAGCATCTTAACTGGACACTTTATTTCTTTCGAGAACTTCAATTTGATTTTATAAACAATGAGCCTTTAGATAAAGGTATAGCCCACTAGTCTTTACTATTATTCCCAAAGATGAAATCATGATATCCTTTCTATGGAATGAACTGAGTTTGTAATAAAATGTAGTATGTTGAAACATCAACGTTTCTTTTAATAACTTTGTAGAGTAATGACTTACAACGGAACATCCACAATGGTGAAGTCGCCGATCGCGATGAAACTTAGCAAACACATTGAGGTACATGTAAAAACAATGACAGCATCAATTTTAGGTGCCAACCTTCATTAGCGCGTTAACTAAGGGGCCTAAAAGTTGCGACATTTCAAGTTCCGCGCGAACAGCGATGAATTCCTCCTGACCAATCCTTAGCCGGAACACTGCTTTGTGCCACACCTCTGCTCCTCCTCCCCTCCGCCCCCCGCCCCGCCTGGTTCAGCACCACTCGTTTCCCTCTCCCCGCGCTGCCGACTCCTTAGCTGTCGAACAGAACCTGTGCTACACTGCGTACGCTATCAGCCTTCCTCATAGCTCTCCCTTGGAATTTCCACATTGTATAAGCAGTTTATATTTTATGAAAAGTTTATGAAAACGTTTGCGACGAGTCCTTAAGGGCAATGTCACTGAGCGTGTCAAAAATTATTCTTCATCTTCAAGCAAACACGGAAATCACGGTGAACTTTCGGGAGCTGCAGCTTTATGACGCGATTGAGGATGAGTGTTAAGCAGTCAACTATTGTCAAACAGGTTTTGACGCTCACGGGGAGATGTCACACTGAGGACATAGGCCGTAATAACGTAGATTGAAGAGTGGTTTTTGCGCTGCATGTGAAATTGTAGGTTTATGATATGTTGATACCGATAACTCTGTCCGACTCGCTGGCTGAACGGTCAGCGTACTGGCCTTCGGTTCAGAGGGTCCCGGGTTCGATTCCCGGCCGGGTCGGGGATTGTAACCTTAATTGGTTGATTCCTACGGCACGGGGGCTGGGTGTATGTGTTGTCTTCATCATCATTTCATCCTCATCACGACGCGCAGGTCGCCTACGGGTGTCAAATAGAAAGACCTGCACTTGGCGAGCCGAACCCGTCCTGGGATATCCCGGCACTAAAAGCCATACGACATTTCATTTCATTACCGATAACACTCTCGTTGTTTTTAAACGAACAGTTGTGTTCTCCGTTGTTCCTGTCAATACATATACACATAGCAACATGTATTTTAGTTATTTGTTTTATTTTTTTCAGAGCTTATCAGTTGCTGTCTTGAAGTCGACAATCTCTATTTGGAGGACGTTACAAGTTTGACGTACAAGTCTGATCAGTCGGAGGAAACCGAAAAGGATATTGAATATAGCGAGCCAGAACCGGGACAAAGCCAAGACAGTGCCAGTTCGGCGGACACCGTAGACTTACAGTATAAAACAAGAGCAGTCAACTTCTGGAGGAGTGGAAAACGGAAAAATCTTAAATTTACAACTCTGCAAAAGCACTTCCGTCGTTTGCATAGTGTGTCACAGCTCTCCGCCTGGAAAAAAGTTGTGGATGAAGGAGGCTCTCTCCGAGACAAATTTGGTCTTATTACGATGGATTGCAAGAAAAACGTTGACGCGGAGTACCGTACGTCCACCATCCATGACGCCACAATCAAACATTGGGCGATGCAAAGTGCCCGCTCTCGCGGGATCCATGATTTTAAAGCGTCCTCACGCTGGGTGTACGACTTCAAAAACAAATTTGGGATCACATCCCGAAAAATTACTGTCGTGACAACAACGAGAAAACTTGATAGGGAAAGTGACGTTATGGTGGAAGCCCAAATGTTTGTGGAAAACGTAAAAGAAAAAATACAGTTTCACAGCCCATCACATGTTTTAACAGCGACCAAAGCGGCTTTAATTTGGAAATGTACACCGGCAAAACATTAGCGCGCCGAGGAGAAAAGTCGATTAGCACGGTGGTCCAATCAATTACCTCTACTACGCACAGCTACACGATTATGCCTACCTTGTCAGCAGAAGGTGAGCTACTCTCTCCGTTGCTAATCGTTTTAAAGGAAAGAAATGGCGTTTTTTGGTTCCCTTGTTAAGAAACGAATATTTTCACACGAAAATATTCATGTCGTGTGCACCACGTCTGGAAAGATGGGCAAAGCATAAGTTCAGAGCTGGTATAATGACATCTTGAAACCAAGTTTACCCGATGGACAAAATATATTATTGTTAGATTCTTTCTCTGGCCACAATGCGCTTGTTCATGGCACGGAAGTTGAAGTTATGAAGATTCCAGCCGGCGCTACAGCTATTTGTCAGCCATTTGACGTGTATAGGTTTCGGATTTGGAAAACATACACCAGACGAATGTATTCCGGGCTGCGACTTATGAATACCGGCATCGTGCTGCATCACCGTAACACCATCTTAAAGTTGCAATCACTGTTACAGTTCCAGCTGACATCACAAACATGTGGAAGTACTCGTGGTACCGCAGTGGGTACCTTGATGATCATCCTGGACAATTCGAACACCCGGTAGTGTATTCCTTTGACTGTGTTGGCTTGGTATGTTCTTTGTGCCCGAATACTGGTTTTGTCAAATGTGCGTGGTGTACAAAGGACTTGTGCGTCACACACTTCTACGAGGAGCACCACTATTGTAAAGCATACGTCCCTTGAGAAACGTATGGTGCCTGTTGTTAATTGTGTTTTGTTTCAGTCGTCTTTTCACTATTTTGTAAATTGTCGAATAGACCACAAATTGCCTTTGCTTACTATTATTGACGGGGAATTTGCCCGATGTAATGTATATGGAGTCATTTATTGTGGTGCCTTGTAATTTTTTGTTGTTGTACCAGTTCGTACAATAGCCATGTACACTTTTACGTATGTAACTGCCATTGTACCCAGAAGACTGTAATGTGATACTTTAATATGGCTACTTGTTGAATACATAGACCTCTGTCAGCTATAGTGCAAAAGTACGAGTAAGTAGGACTACAGCTCTGCCTGTGATTACGGTATATCTACTGCATATATAAATGCACATCTTTATTTCTTTTTAAAGACTTTGCCTATTGCGTCAATCATTCCATGTCATACTCATATCAAAGTTTTAATTGATTTATGTTCGACAACCATGGCTGCAATTGAAATATGTTGTGCCTTTCACTGCAAAACATAAATACATCGTTCAATACAAGCACAAATAAAAACATTCTATCTAGATTCCTTATACCAGAGTACGTAATACGGGAAATACCAGCAGTTTCTAACTCGGAGTTTATAATTGCTGTTGTTCGCGATTTCGTTTCGTTATGACACAACTGATAGCATACACAAAATGGGGGTAGGGGAGTGGACATGAAAAGAAGGTCTGGACCTGTAAACATATTTTGATATCCCGAGGTACATCATCTCATTACATTCATTGAGATCCTCTACCCGGGCACGTAATTTCTTTAAATGAAAGGATATTTAACATTGTCAAGGTGGGTGATTTATTTTAATAAATTTCATATGTATGTCCACTCTAAATGACCGTACCGACAGCTTCAAGGTGTTTCAGACGTAAATAATAATTTAAGCCTAGGTCGGACGCGGTACCTTATACCACGTTTGACCACGCCCGATGGTGCTTAACTCGGGGTTGTACCCACTAATTGACAACCCACCGGAATTAGCAGGGATGAAAATATAACATTTGCATATAATATGAGTAAATACGTTTATGTTATTTATTATCATTATGTGTGAAACGGAACGTGATTTAAAGGATTTCAATAATTATAGTACGTAAGCAACAGCTGGCTCGGTGAGGAAAGCAACGGGAGACTACCTCACTCCTCATTTCCCTAGTACGCCTCTTCAGTGACGCCTAGGCTATTTATGACAGCTGTTGGCGTAGCTGCAGAGGATCAAACCAGCCTTCGGGCTGAATACCCAACATACATACATAGTACGTAAAGAAGCAAAATATAGCGCCGGTCTCGTTCCACAGCCAAGCAGCCGGCAAGCGCGAGGATAAGGGAGGGGAACGTGCCGGGGAGAACCACTTGGAGCGTAAAAGGCGGTGCAGAGGGTGTGTCTCCAGACGGGAAGTGTGTGTGCCGGCTTAGCATTGGCCAGCAGGTATTCATCGCTGATCGCGCGGAACTTGAAATGTCGCAACTTTTAGGCCCCTTAGTTAACGCGCTAATGAATGTTGGCGCCTAAAATTGATGCTGGCATTGTTTTTACATGTACCTCAATGTGTTTGCTAAGTTTCATCGCGATCGGCGACTTCACCATTGTGTATGTTCCCTTGTTAGTCATAAGCACCTATATTCATGGCAATCTAGTAAACCACAGGGAATTCTAGCTAGTAAGCGAGTAGGAGACGTCCTTCTACGTGAGTTAGAGATTTCCTCAAGCATGATTCGGTATTCTTTCTTTTCAACCGGAACTCATAGCCCGTAAATGACGAGTAGTGGTAAATATTATTATAGTTTAAGCTAGCCTGGATCTTGTGCGTCCTTACCTGGACGCGGGAACGGCGCACCTAGTGGTATTCTCTGTAAAGTGCCCTTCTGTGGCTCTTTCTTCTCTTGTCATGACTGCTCTTCTATTTCTCAGCACTGCTGTAGCTGGGTGTCTAACCTGTCCTCTGACTTAAAAGAAATGCGATTAGAGTAAGACATTATTCTCTGCCCTCTGATGGTAGTGTTTAATTTTAATCCATCCTAGTTCAGTGTCTTGAAGAATAGGATAATCTGGTGATCGAGTTCTGTGACCAAGTATCAATAATGAAAAGAAATATTCTGCGTCTATCAACAAATCAATGACACCTGGCGGGAAGAACTTGGGGTCAACGAGCTTCAGGTCAGTGAGCAAGTTCCAATGTTCATGCTGAATGTAGAGCTAACACTCTACCCCACCAAGTGCCAAAAGTTATGGATAGTGGAAGCCTTTACCTTTCACCATTCCAATGGCTCTCATGGCTTGTACGGAGATGACTTTGTTTTTTCTTTTTAAATACGAGTACTCATGTTTATTATGTTTGTTTATTCACACTCCCTGCTTTGTAGGTAATTTAGTGATCATAGAATTGCTCTTGATGTTGTAAATTACCGTTTATTTATTTTTATTGCATACTTTTGTTGTTATTATTATTAATATTACATATCCCCTAAAACGTAAATGAACTAATCTATACTAATATTATAAAGAGGAAAAATTTGTACATTTGTTTGTAACGGATGGACTCAAAAACTACTGAATCGATTTAAAAATTACTTCACCTATAGAAATCTATATTGCCAGTGAGTAACATGGGCAGTATTATATTTTCAAAGCAATTCGAGGGTGGCGACGGGGGAGATATAAAAATATGAAAATAACAGGCTAATATAGACGAAATCGAATTTGTCGTACAAGGACGAGACAAAGCTCAATTTAAGCCCGTTAACGCAAAGAACGAAACTCGGTAAGCCCTATGAGCTCGTAAATCATATTTTGAGGCACTAAATCCAACCGATACGGGGATATTGGCACAACACTAACCCCGCTCTAGGAATCGGATAAAGAAATGAACTGTCGTAACCATGGCAACGTCAGCTTCAATATTCTTACAGCAGCGAGATTACATACAATATCACAAAAACCTAACATGTTACAGACATGAAAATTGGTATTTGGAATATCCTTGAAATATAAAAGAACACGAATTTTTGTTGTCATAACATCCACTTAAGGGCTGAGGGAGGAGGGTCAAAAGAAGTGAGGAAGGAGTTGAATTCTTTATATGAGGATACATATACCTCAGAAAATGAAGATATTACAAACGTTAAAACTGGTACTTGCAATCTCTTTTTAAAATAAATGAACACACTATTTTTTGGAAAATCCACTTAAGGGGATGAAATAATAAGGAAGTGGGCAAATTTTTAAAATGATTATCTTCTTCTTCTACCGCTTTTCCCACACCTGTGCGGTTGCGTTTGCGAACTGTGTTGCACATGTGTATTTGACACTGTTTTACGGCTGGATGCACTTCCTGACGCCAAGCCCGTGTGTAGGGATGTAATTATTATTGCGTGTTCCTGTTGGGGATGGTAATGTGCTGTGTTGATTGAATATGATCTCCGAGACAGATGGATCAATCACATGAGATTAAAATCCCTGACCCAGCCCGGAATCGAACCCGGAACCCTGTGAATCAAATGCCTCAACGCTCTCCACTCAGCCAAGGAGTGGGGAAATTTTTAAAATGAGTGTATATAGAGTATATCTCATAACTTAACAGTTACAGACGTGAAAAATTGGTATACCCTTTAAAAACAAAGAAACACGTCCTTTTTGTTTTCGGAAAATCAACTTAAGCTGGAGATCGATAATACGTGAAGGAGTTGAATTCTCTTTATTAGGGTACTTATATCACAAATACTAAGATCTTAGAGACGTGAACATCGGTATTTGGAATCTCCTTTAGAAATAAAGAAACCCTTTTTTTTTTCGACTTAAAAGAGGACTGTTTCTCACATGTAGAGTTCCATGTCGCATGTTCCTGTAGCCTGGTCATCTCAATGCCACAAACGTGGTTTACAAGAAGTTTCTGGGGTGAATGAAATGCAATTTTTCGGTGAGTTTTTATACTTTAGGCTATTTCAGATATCTTAATGCAGTACCGAGGAACAATTATCAAGTAACGAAATCCTCGCGAGCGAAGCCGTGGGTAACATCTAGTATTTTATATAGTAAATTGTGCTTGTCCCTTTGGATTCATTTATTTTATTGCATATTGTTATCGCTGTGGCAACATGACTTCTTTATGATGTAGATACCGTATAGATTCTATACACCCCCTGTGGGAGAGGGCCGCAAATGAAGAATACAACCACGGTATACCCTGCTTGTTGTAAGAGGTGACTATAAGGGGCGACCAAGGGATGATAGTGTTAGAGCCATAAAACTAATTGTGATTAGTACCATCATGCGGGGAACTCCATGGGTCGCCTTTACATGCGAGTAGTACCACTATGTTAGGCACACAATAGTTTCTGATTAGTAGCAACATAAAGTGAGTCTTTGTATGGGTTTTCCAGTACCCGTGATTAGTACCATTGTGAGAAACACCACGGGTCTGGGCGTTGTCTGTGATTAGTGCCACTATATATGAGCGACACCGTGGATCTGCATTGCGTGTAATTAGTACCCACTATATGAAGAGCACCACGGGAATAGCGGCGCCCGTGATTAGTACACCTAGGTGAGGAACACCATGGATTTGCGTTGCCTACGAGTAGCGCCATAATGTGAGAAACACCGTAGGTCTGCGTTACCTGTAAGAAGTAAAATACTTGTGAGTAGTACCATAATGTGTGGAACAGCGTGAGTCTACGCTATTTTTGATTAGTACAGCAACGTGACAAATACTATGATTCTACTTTACTACCGATAAGTGTCATTATGAGAGGCCGTTGACAAGAATTTTGGACCCCTTTTACAACAAGTATCCTCGATTCAGAATTGTACTTTAGAAGTAGTCCCTTGGTCAGTTATACTATCGTTTATGATAGTTTCTGGGTCCGATCCACCGATAGTTTTAAAATCATGTCCACCCGTTAATTCATCATCACGATTTTATTATGGTCAGTGGACGATTTTGAACTTTTAAATTGTCATTACATTTCGTCTCATTTCATACTATTTGAAACTGATGACCTAGATGTTAGGCCCCTTTAAACAACAAGCATCATCATCATCAGGTTTGTTATACCTGCACCAATCAGACTACAGACTAGGGAAGTATCATTTATTACAGTACGTAATGTTCTTACTTATATGTATAATTGAAGAACTGAAGATCCATATAGAGGTATAAATGGTATAAATCCAAACTGTGTAATTTGGGAGAGCGTGTTGCACGTCACAAGGAACTGAGTGAATTGGCTGTGCAGTTCGATCACATTGCTGTGAGCTTGCTTTGGGATCCCCTCAGTCGGTAGATCTGAAGTTCTTCTTGTTTTTTCCGTGGTTCCCTCAATTTTACTTTTGACTAATTCCGTAGCTGTACCTTTATTAAGGCAAAGACCTTTTCTTGTCACTTATATCCTAGCCCTCTTTCCTATCCCAGTCTTGCCTTACAACCTGTCTTCAAACAGTGTGATTTAAGCCAATATATATAAAATCTGTTTATGTTCTTTGACTCATTAGTGCCCCTGTAGATTTCCTGGGTTTCGCTAATGTGGTAAGCTTGAGATACACCAACTTGAAAGCTAAAAAGATGTTTAAAATGACACCCCACCACGTTCCCTACTGCTTATTGAAGAAAGAAGAAAAATAAAACAACATCCAAGCAAAAGGAAGGACAGATAGGTCCTACGTGGTAAGTGCATGAACTTTTGCAATAAAATATACAATCTAGATCTCTCTCCCTTTCTCTATCCCTCCCCCCTCCGCTTTAGAATATGGTTATAATAATGCGTACATAAAGGCAGGGAATATTTAAATTTAATTTATGCTTGTGAAGGAGGGAATATATGACTAGCTGGGGTTGGCGGGTTCGAGTCCGGCGTTATTTGAGGGTGCCCAAATACGCCAGTCTCACGTCTGCAGAGCTACCGGTACGAAATTCTGGCTACTTGGCGTCTATGGAAAATATAGAAGTAGTTAGCAACACTAATAATATTTTTATTCTCAATTCAGTAGTGAGCTTGAAAGCTGACCTAATTTCCGTTCACACACCATAGCACATCAGTTCTCCTATATGTTTCCTTGATTAGCTTGAAGATATAACCAGCGTGAAAACTGAAAATGTACGGAATAATCTCTCTTACAGGTTATTGAAGAGAGAAAGGAACTGAAAAATCGAAGGAAAAGCAGCTTGATTTATTCTGGGTGATATGTGACAAAAAATAACTTTACAGAAATTATGCAAAGTTTGGGCTGGAAGACTTGGGATAAAGGAGACGAGATGCTCGACTAACTGGTATGTTCCGAGCTGTCAGTGGAGAGATGGCGTGGTATGACATCAGTAGACGAATAAGTTTTAAGTGATGTCTTTAAAAGTAGGAAAGATTACAATGTGGAGGTAAAGATGGAATTCAAGAGGACAAATTGGGACAAATATTCTTTATAGGATGGGGAGTTAGGGATTGGAGTAACTTACCAAGGGAGATTTTCAATAAGTTTCCAATTTCTTAATAATCGTTTAAGGAAAGACTAGGAGAACAACAGATAGGGAATTTGCCACCTGGGCGACAGCTATAATGCAGATCAGTATTGATTGATTGATTGATTGATTGAATGATTGATTGATTGATTGATTGATTGATTGATTGATTGATTGATTGATTGATTGATTGATTGATTGATTGATTGATTGATTGATTGATTGATTGATTGATTGATTGATTGATTGATTGATTGATTGATTGATTGATTGATTGATTGATTGATTGATTGATTGATTGACGCTCGCGCAAAGAAAGGAATGGTACAAAGTAATTTCTGGAACTTTCGAAAATCACACTACAAAGACTTATTAAATAAATTGCATCGATTAAGACATCCCTCTTTTCAAGAATATGGTTATAGTGATGCATATATCAAAAATAAAGGCAGAAATATGTAACATTAATTTGAATAGGAGCGTGGGGACGGCTTTAATTATGAATATCTTGATATTTTCATATTAAATTTTATCATTTACTGCTGTAAGAGAACATTCATTATGGATGCATACATTGATGTTAAAAATGTTATAATTATGTCTGGTGATTTTAATATATAACTAGTCATGTTGGCAGGAGTGATGCTCTTTAAGAGAAGAGAATCGGGCGTTGATATTTTCCTTTTTCTGTTGGGCCTCAAGTGGCGATTACTATAACTAGGGTACATGGCTGCGTTCTCACCCCTATCTGCATCAGAAGGCTTAGTACCTGAGGACACTATGTCACAAAATAAAGTAGGAATACCATCTTCAAAGGTCCTAAAGAATGCCTCCAAATTGCCTTCGATACTCAAGACTTCGTGCCCTTCCTCAAAATTGAGATAACGCACTGGTCACGGGCCTTTTAGATTCAGGAAGTATTGTGTCCATTGTTTCGGTAGAATGATATTCCAATCTGAAGTACTGTTGTAAACATCCCGAATATGTTTCTTCTTCTGTAAAACGTATTTAGGCTAACTCTTCTCCCCTGGAAATTTTAGGACATACCCATGACAAAAATCGTATTTTAAAATTTGCGTGGAAATCTAAGTTATTTTTTGTTAAATATTGGCCATGCTCTGTGATATAATAGCAGATTTCCTGTCTCATTCCTCTGTCATGCTCGATCTTCAAAGTATATCCTGCACATTCAAATTTAGGAGTAATTTTCATATAGGTACCTTTTTTGAAATGTAATTCTGTAGCACCTTCTATTAGTTCGCCTCCCCAGAGCGACATATCATTTGACCATAGGCATCTACATGAGGATCAGGCTAGTTGCAATTGCTAGTTTTCGGAAAATCTGGTTGTGACTGACTTAACTGAATACAAAATTGAGGTTACGGATTCGATCCCCGTGAGATTTCCTCCCTACAGGTTATCTCTGCCATAAATATATGTCCTAAATGAAATCATCGACCAAATGCTGAGGGATGGTATCATTCGACCCTCCAAGTCGGCATACCCTTAACCCATTTTTCTGGGGTCGAAACCTCAAGGTGGCTTCAGGCCAGTAATTGATCACAGGGCGTTAAATCGTAAGATTGTTCTACAATCAGTAACCCTTCCCGAATTGCATTCATGTTTTTTTTGGTTTCAGGAGGCTGAGTTCTTCGCCATTTTAGATCTCAACCAAGCCTATAATATGATACGTCTGGTGGAATAATCAAAATATCTGGCTACCTTCGCTATCGACTGGAATCTGTATGAGTACAACCGCGTGCTTTTCGGCCTCACCACGGGCACGGCGGTTCTTACTAGGCTGCTAGATAGGGTCTTCTGCGATATTAAATTTGAATATCTCTACCATTATCTAGATGATGTTGTTAATTTTTTAATCCTTTGAAGTACCCTTTGCTCATCTAGATGAAGCTTTAAAATGCCTTCGAAATGCTGGATTGATGGTCAAGTTGTAAAAGGTATCTTTTGATTAAACATCTATGTCTTACTTGGAGCAATTTGTGTCACCTGAGGAGTTTCAGTCGATCAATCCAGAACGCATGCAATTCGTAACTTCAAGCCTTGAAAAGATGTTAAGGGGGTTGCTAGGTTTCTTCAGGAAATTCATCCCCAAATTCGCAATATGGCGGCACCTCTAAACCGTCTCCGCAGGAAAGCTGTCAAGTTTGATTGGGGGCCGTTGCAGTAAGCAGCGTTAGAGGATCTGAAATCGGCTCTGTATAACGCCCCGGTCTTGGCTATGCCAGATTTCTCAAAGAAGTTAATTTTACACACAGACGCCTCTCCATCCGCGGTCACTGCGGTTCTTCTTCAGGAATCTGAACTAGGATGTCGGCCAATGACCCATGCGTCTAGAACCTGCCACCTCAAGACGCAAAGTAGGCTACGTACGCGTTAGAAAGACTGGTCTTCCCATTCCGCTTAGAAATTTTTCGTCCTTACCTTGAGCATGTTAAATTTCAATTAGAGTCTGACAATCATTCACTGAGGTGGGTTCTGTCTAGGCACCGTCGTACCGGGCAAATCGGATATGAGCGTTTCAGTTTGACGTGTGAGATATTCGGGGATCTGAAATTATGGTGGCAGATGGATTAAGCCGAATGTTTCCCGGCGATTCTGATGTTGTTGTCTCGAAGAAAAGCCCTTTGCCTTCTATTCCCACACCTATTATTATAAGTGCGATACTAACTGATGCCCCTTTGTTATTTCATGATATAGAGAAATACCAACGTGAATATCAGTGCTGGCTCCTATTATAGAAACCCTTTCTTCTGGGGAACATGTTGTCTATCATGTTTTGATGAATGGGGTTCGGTGTTGCCCTTCGAGGCGTGATCATAAGATGCAAATTGTGTTTCCAGCTGTTCTAGCGCCTATGATTTTCAAATATTACAATGAGGCCCCATTAGATGGATATTTACGCGTCTTCAAAATTAGAGAAAGCATAAGGGAAATGTTTATCTGGAAGAGTATGGACGGCGAGATTAGGGAACTGGTGAATGCATTTAAGTCGTGTTTAATTAGCGATTGTACATCGATTACGACGGATCCTTGCCTCAATCTAAAGGGAATGGGAATAAATTCATTCTTGTGTGCGTGGGTTTCACACGATTCTCATAGCTGTTCCCGACTAGGAATGACACTGATTGGTCCACTGTTTCTTGTTTCAACACTATTTTTCCATCTTTTGGACCCTGTCAATATATTGTTTCTGATGTCGCTAATGCGTTCCATTTCGTAAGTTCTGTTTCGATCTGTCTATTCACATGTCACGACGTCTGCGTACCACCCACAGCCATCTCTTGCCCCGAACTGCCCGTATTGATTTCCACCACGAAGATTATTCTCGTTCGGACACTTCCTTACACTGGATATCATTAGCCTTTAACTGGGCCCTTCATGTGTCTCACAAGTTTCCTCCACTTCCTCATTCGTTTCAGTTTGTCCCAAATATTCCTTTGTCAAATTTGTAGTCGATCAATGAGCTATTGCCAGATAACACAGACCCAGAGAATATCCGGGATTTATGGAGAAAAGCTAGAAATAACCTTAAGGCCTCTCATAAGAAAGTAAAATTTGGGTATGCCCGTGGAAAAAGGAACCACCAATTTAGAAATTGGAGATTGGTTATAGTTAAATATTTTGTTTCCGCGGGCAAGCCTGCCTACAGATTTTATGGAACTTGCATAATACTTGATGTCCTTACTCCTGTCACCCTTTGGTGAGTAACCCGAGTATCGAAAGGATTTTAGGGGTCCATCTGTCTCAAGTAAAACCTGTGTGAAAGCCTTTGCTTTTCATTATATGCCGCCAAGTGATGATGTTGCTGATTTAATTATATTTCTTTCCTTAGGATCTTCTTAGTTTTTTATATAAGCTAGTTAGAATAAAGAGGCCTTCTGTCCCTGTGGGTTGTGATATATTTTATGTATTTAAGTTATATCCTAGGCTAACTTTATTTTTTTAAGATACTTTTTGAAAACCTCCCCTTCATTTATTTTATTACCATTCTGCCTGAAGGATCCTGCCTCCAAACGTGTGTCAGAAACTTCGTGTACTCCTCCTCCAAAGTCGCCATTTACCTGCACCACATGTAACACTGTCTGTGAGTCAGTTACTGTTGCCCCAAAGTTCAGTGTTACAGTGCCCAACTTTCACCTGAGGCCACATCGTGTCAACCTGCGAAAGATGCCGGCGTGGGGTATGGCCCGCCTCGTTCCGGCCGAGACAACCTCTAAACTGCCTCATATGGAACTATAATGCTTGGGATAGGCTTGGAAGCTGGATTCCGAACAATGATATTTGGTACTTTGTGACCATCGCCATGTTTGTTCCCCACAGTATACGGGACGATGGTATCTCAAGGTACCTTGGGAGTGCGGGCGACCCCATCCAGTCATCGTCAGCGGCAGCCGCTCTTGCCATCGACTCTGGGCGCAACAGCCCGAACTTCTACTACTTCGCAAACACTATCTGAACTACTTTCATTCAACAAATAGACAAGAAAGGAAACTCGATCAAGTGATACTCCAACTTGTATACGTTTTCTCAAAAAATGATACATAGCAAGATTCAAGATGTCAAGGCTGCTCATGCCGTGGTAAGAGCTTAGGGGCTGGCGGTCTGAACAGAGGGTGCACATTCTCCTTTCGGTGGAAATGCGAGTCTTCTATAAGGCCATCTATGAAATTGAACTAGAAATGATGATATGGAAGACACTTGGATATTTAACTGTTAGATGTCTCTACAATCAGCCTAAGTGCCCCCTCTGGTGGGATTAATTAATTAATTTATTTATTTATTTATTTATTGATGTCTTTATTTGTGGCGAAGTTAGGGCTCTTGGCCCTCTCTTACACTTAACCACATTATGCGGCTTAATACTGAATCCAAACTTTACATTCTAACTTAACGCAGTGTATATAATATTAATATAACTTAATATAGTCTAATACTAAAAGATTACATCCTAAGTCTAAAATTAGAAAAATAATAAATAAATTCAATATTAACTACTCTAGGTGGAATTCATGAAAAATAACAGTAATTTATGTAAACTTTTGAGAACTATTTACTCCAGACATTCACTCACACATTCACACATAACTACATGATATAGCCTACGTATTCAAGAGGAAATCTTTAGACTGTCTTTTGAAGGTAATTAATGAGGAACAATTTCTAATTTCAGGGGGTAAAGCATTCCATATTCTAGCGCCCGACACAAGGAAAGAATTACTGAAGGCAGATGTATGATGTGGAGGTATTGCAATTGTTGACCCAGATCGCGTGTCACGGTCATGAAAGGAGGATAGAAAACGGAAATTACTGGAGAGATATTCAGGTATATTTTCAGTCAAGAGACGATAGATAAGGGTTGATACATGGTGATTCCTCTGCTGCTCTACTTTTAACCAAGAAAGTCGTGCATAAAAAGGGGATACATGCGAGGCAAAATTCAATGAAAAGATAAATCTAATGCAGGAGTTTAAAGCTCTTTGCAATTTCCTATTTTGTTCACTGGTAGCATCCAGCAACACAACATCACAATACTTAAAAATTGGAAGTATCAATGTTTGAACCAGTTTTATTTTTAAGTTGAGAGGTAATACGGTCTGGTGAATCTTAAGGGGATGAAGTGATGAGTGAACTTTCCTGCATACGTTAGTGACATGCTCATCCCAGTTTAAAGTTTCATTTATAGTGACTCCAAGGCTTTTTACTGATTTGCAGAGTGGGATAGCAACGCCATTTAGTTGAATGACTGGAATTTGTAGACTGTGTAGATGGGCAAGCAGTTTTCTCTGCCCTAGTATGCTAGCTTGTGTTTTCGTTGGGTTGATGGAGAGAGAATTCTCAGCTGCATAACAGCTGATCTGCTCTAAGTTTCGGTTCATATTTTCAATAGCTGCATTTATGTCATTCACTTTTGTGTGGCAGTAAATTTGAAGGTCGTCGGCATAGAGATGGTAGTTGCAGTTTTCCAACTTAGAAGAGATGTCATTCAAATATAAAATAAATAACAGGGGGCCGAGTATAGAACCTTGTGGCACACCATTAACTTTGTACTTCCACTCCGTTCTCTTATCATTCATGACAACACACTGTCGTCGGTTATGGAGGTAGGAAGCGAACAATTTGAGAGCAGCGTGGCTAAGATGGAAGGAATGCAATTTTGCTATTAATATGTCCGTACTGATAGTGTCAAAAGCACTGCTGAAGTTTAGGAGAATGAGCACGGTCACTTTACGTTCGTCCATAGCTTTTCTTACGTCATCCGTAATTTTTAGAAGAGCAGTAGATGTACTATGTCCTTTTTTAAATCCAGATTGCAGGTGATCAAGTAACGAATGGTGCATCAAATATTGGAGCAGTTGTTCATGCATGAGTTTTTCTAAGACTTTCGAAAGTGAAGAAAGTATACAGACAGGTCGATAGTCAGATGGAGAATTTGCTAGAGATTTTTTTGGTACTGGGAAAATTAAGGCATCCTTCCAAACAGTTGGGAAGTAGCCTTCCGAAAGACATGAGTTACATATGTGGGTTAAAATTGGCAGTACTACATCTATCAAGGTAACGACGAAGGATATCGGGATGTCGTCCACTCCGATTGCTCGCGATTTGATTGATGTTAGTTTTCTTCTTACATCGTTTTCATTTACTTTACGAAATTCGAACAAAGGTCGTTGTGGCAACGGAGTAGACTGGAGAGAATTTATTGTTGTTTGTATAATATGAGGGTGGGTATTAGCTATTTCTCTAGTAAAGTGGGCATTTAATTCATCTGGATTTATGTCATGCGTATTGGAGTTTGTAGTTTGCCTCCCAATACCTACGGATCTGAGTTGTTTCCAGGTACTTTTTGTGTTCAAGTTACTGGCTAATTGTTCGAAGTACGCATATTTTTTGTTTCTGATTATTTGTTTAACTTTATTTCTAAGCACACGGTACTTTTCAAAATCTTCAGTTGATAATGTCTGCTTGTAACATCTGTGTAGTGCATCTCGTTCAGCCATTACAGACTTAATGTCATTAGATAACCATGGAGCAGCTTTGCGAGTCACCCTAGCAGTACGTTTAGGTACGTGTTTGTTATACAATCCCAACAATAATGTGTTGAACCTCTTTACTTTTTCGTCATTGTCAGTCAAGTGCAGTATTTCGTCCCACGGGCAGAGATTAGCATTTTGTATCAATTGTTGAGGATTTAACTTTTTCATGTCTCTATAGGTTATCCACTTCGGCTTTGTTTTGGGAACTTTCAAAGAATAAGCTAAATATATGAGATCGTGGTATGATATACCAGGTACAGAAGTTTGTCCGTGTTTCAGTATTTTCTGAGGATTGTTTGTGATAAGTAAATCTATTAGAGTGTGTGAGGATCCGTTAGCCGTGTGCACGTGGTGAGTGGGGTTAAGTGGCAACACTGACATGTTACAAGAGGTAAATATGTTCAGTAAACGATTTGCTTCAACGGAGTCTATTAACAGGTTTGTGTTAAAGTCGCCAAATATGAGTACATGTTCGTAGGTAGGTACGAGTCTTAGTAACTTTTCTTCAAAATCGGTGAAGTTTCCTACTTTTGGTGGTTTGTAAACAACTCCAATCAGTACTTTAGTCTTATCAACAGATAGTTCTACAAACATATATTCAGTTAAGGTGTCAGTAGATAATGTCGAAGTTTGCATAATCTTCCCCGTTAAATTGTTTTTGTAGTATAGAGCTACTCCTCCTCCACGGCGGTTCGGTCTATTGTGAAAAACTGCATTAAATCCTTCTATATTTACCGAGTTGAGAGGGACCGAGTCCTTCATCCAACTCTCACTAATTACTACAACATTTACCATGCTTCCTTCAAAAATAGCTTTCAGCTCAGTGTGATGGGCAATTATAGACTGAGCATTGACATGGGCACACAGTAATGAGCGGGGAAAGGACGAGAATTCTCTCTCCAGGTGACTGCGGGCGGGGTGAGAGGGGGTCAGGGAAAGAAAAGGGTGGGAGGGTTCAGTATCAAGGTGAAGGTTGTTTACCCTACCCAGGGAGAAAGCTACGTTATTACCTGTGTTAGCCATAATCAAAAATAAACAGAGGGCAACTTACCATGGTTTCCTCTTGCCTACGTAAGCCACTTGAATCATTTAAACATTCACTCACACTAAACTTATAATAAAACCACTTATAATTAAAACGTAAATCCATGAGTCATGTACTCTACTAATCACCTAGCCCTGAAATAACAGCATTTAGTTCCGCTATAGTGGTCACAGTGAATTTGTTTTTGTTTTTGCCTAGGACTACGATTCTTCCTTCCTGGGTCCAAACGTTACGCACTCCGAGCTGGTCTCGGGCTCGATTTAACAGATCTTTTCTAGAAGCAGTCAATGACTCCGTAACCAATAGTTTGGTGCCTTTGAAGAGCTTCTTAGCGCGCCGGACACGATCGCGAACATGAAACCGGACGAATTTGACTATAATCGGCCTGTTTCCCGAGGTCACAACTTCCGCAGCTGATCTGCGTAGAGGTCCCAATCTATGACAGCGATCGATATCATCCATCGATAATTCCACTTGTAGGTAAGATTTTACTGTCTCTATCACTTTGGCATAGACATTCTCAGCCGGTTCTTCTTTCACCCCGTGTATGAGTAGACAGTTCCGTCTACTGTATTGTTCGGCTTCGTCAGCCCTGGCTTCGTGCTGGTCAAGACGCTGTTGAACAACTAGTAACTCCTCCTTTACACAAGAAATTTCCGCCGAGATGTACTGGCGAAAGTCTTTGAACTCGGAACAGAGGGAAGACAGATTTTCATCGGCGCGGTCGTTAGTGTTGGCAGCCCTGCTGGCACTGGCTGATGTCAACTGTTCCAAGCGAGCTTGGAACTCATCCATCCGTTTAACAAACTTTGTTTCAAAGTCCGACACACGCTTATTTACACTTTTTACGGACATGTTTTTACTAGAACTAGACGTCAGTTGTCTGGTGTAATTACTGACACACACTCGCCGGACCTGTCTGCTAATTATCTTGCTAATTCAGGCTGGTAACACAGAGCTCTCCTACACAACACACACAGCACGCGCCATCATTGTAAGGTGGCCACTTTCGTATTTTGTGACACATTAATTCTTAAGAGAAAGCTAATCTTTAGAGGTGGCTTATCTTTGTTTTGAAGATTATTTTGTTCTTTGTCAAGGTTATCAACACATCTGCCTCCCCCTCAATAGCCTGTATCTACCAAAAAATTTGAAATTTTTTGAATATTTTCTCTATCCAAATAATATTTGTGGTGTGTACAATCATCCAACCTATCTGTAAAGAGTTCTAGAACTTCCCCTCGAGATACTATAAGAGCTGGGAGCGTTAAGGCCGTATTTTCATTGTTATGACTCTAGTTTATTGTGTGCGACGTTTACTAAAGTGGCAGAGGTCGCAGATCGGCGTTCGGAAGGCCCAGCAACTCAAGGTAATGGCAGAATTTTCTTAACATGTGATAGCTCCCGGAGATAGCTTGAGGGGAATGCTTCAAAGCTCTTTTATTTCGTGTACATTCCTAAACCTGGTGGTTTAAATGTAAAATTTTCTCCAGTCCAAGGGCTCTGTTTTATTCCCTAATGGGAAATATGTAATGTAAGGGTACAAGTGGATTACCCTCTGTTGACTACCATTCCCCTCGGTACGGGATGAGTAAAGTTTCTTAGTCTCTAAAATTATCAACCGTTTTTGGTATTTAATGTTTATCATTTAGTCGATCTAGCGCGGAGTAGCCTTAGCCTCTGTACCTTGGAGCCATGAGCCCACTTAATGTTTTAAGAGTTTTCTAGAAGGAGGGCAGGATTTTCTCATACCTGCATTTGTTTTTAGCCGATGATTATCAAACTTTTCCTTTTTACATTATGGGCATTTAATACGGGCACTCATTTCCCCTCTTTATGTTTCCGGAAAATAATATGAAAGTAATTGACAAGAAGTGACTGTAAATACCTCATTTGAAGATTGCCATTGTATAACCTTGTGCGCTATAAGAAATTTATGGCTCTGAGGAACTGGACTGTATTAGAGTTTGGAGCTTAGACTCTTAGGCTATAGAAGTTAATGGAGCAAACCTGCTCTTATACAATAGTGTACCTGTTTCAGAGCTAATAATACTCATCCCTCGTATAATATCATGCTGAAAATTCTCTCTACTTTTGTACCTGATTTCGGACTTTCTGTCGTTGTTGCTGGAGCTAACGAGTTAATTATTATATTGTTATTGTTTATTCAGATCTTCTGTTTACCAAATTTTAAATAAGAGAAACAAGGAGGAAGGAATAAAATTTTAATATTTAGTACATTAAATTATGCTCTTGTCAAATCCTTGTCCATCGGTTCAGCCCAGCACCTTCTTACACCTCTGTGATCCACGCTATTTCCGGAATAATAATAATAATAATAATAATAATAATAATAATAATAATAATAATAATAATAATAATAATAATAATAATAATTGATGGTTCATGGTGTGGGTTACTGTAGTCACGTTCTAGTTCGTGAACCATGGGCAACGATTGAGTGGCCTAGTAAGTGGTCCTGAGGGTCGGGAAACAAATTTCTATGGAACGGGATTGGGTTCTCGGACATAATCTGTGCAATGGCCCACTTGTGATCAGGAGGCTAGGACTAAAATTCCACCGGTTTGATCAGGAGGCTAGGACTAAAATTCCACCGGTTTTCCCTAACCCGTTAAAGAAGAGATCATCACTGTGACTATGTGTAAGTAGGATTGTGTTGTATACAAGGAACTTGGTATACAATGACACAACATAAAGTTTATTGTTTCAATGATTTGATACAATATATACAAGAAACATAACTAAATTCTTCTTGAAAGTTGTTTGAATGCACGCAGTTAATGTTGAAATTAAATCTTCGATTGAATGTCTGTTGCATATGTACAATTATACAATGAGAGAGTTCTATATACACTTAGTTCTATCTTCAGGAGATAGTCCGTTTGCACTAAGAAATGTCCTGATAGTCGAAAACTATCTTCCATGAAATTACAAGCGTAACTTGTAGAGAGAGGCAGAATACTAGGTTTATACTTGCAAGGAACTTGCATAAATTTTCTCGAATTGTAGAATGCTAAGATGGACGTCGGAGTACTGGTGAGGACTAGGGGGAGTAGCAGAATGCTTAAGTCGGGGCTCGACGTGGCTACGGGGATCAGAATAATGAGGCAATGTTCAGAGGTGAAACCTCACGGCCAGCAATTTGTCCACCTGTTCAAAACACGTTTTAAAGAGGAATGCCTCCGTGCCTGACTTGCGGTGTGTACTGGTCGTCGAACATTGTGTAGTCCTGGAGAGGCTCGGAACGAAGCTCCTTATATATCGCTGGCTGACGTCATCGGTGAGCGTGCCAGGTGCAGTGAAGACACCTCGTAGCTGCTAGAAACATCGGTGCTGCGGCGGGTTGCGGAGATTGTAGGCGCAAAACATACGATGCGGAGGACCCACCAAACAGATAGCATCCTGTTTCATGAATTTACCGATTTCAGAAGGTTTTAAGCAACCTCGGACCTATGGGAGTAATGGAGTCCCACTCTCATTTGACTGGCGAAGGACTCCTTTGAAACAACTTGTCGAACGAATTGGAATTCGATGGGGAACTACCAGTATTATTGGGGCTACTGGAAGAAAGAAAGTAAAACTGGCTGGTTCAGCAAACGGGACGAATCCGGATGTACTGGGGGTACCGTAAGTGATATTCGGGTAAGAAGAGATAACGGGGAAGAGACAGGAGATGATAAAAGGTACTTGATGTGTATTAAAAAGGGAAGGGCAGAGTAAGTGGAAGGACTGTTTATGTGGAAAACTACTCTACGCAGCATAGTTTCTTTTAGGCACGTAAATGAGCGAACGCTGTGGGTATATATGGCAGTTGGAGGAATTACGACGACAATTGTCTCAATGTATTCACCATGTGAGGGTGCAGATGAGGATGAAGTCGACAAGTTTTATGAAGCATCGAGTGACACCGTAGTCAGGGTCAACAGCAAGGATGAGGAGGGTGCTAATGGGCGATATCATTGCGAGAGTTGGAAATAGAAGTGAAGTATTCGAAAGGGTGATTGGTAAATGTGGGGTACACATGTACGCTAAGGGGAATGGGAAGCGTTTGTTGGATTTCTGTGATAGTTTGTGTTTCGGAGTTACGAATACATTCTTCAAGCTTAAGGCTATTCACATGGGGGGCTAGGGGTACCAGGTCCATAAAATAAACTATAGCTTAACCGACTTTATATTCAGGAAGTCTGTTAGGAGTGTATGAGTTCTTTGGGGATTTCTCGGTGATCCAGACCACTATGTGATCTGTAGTGAACTAAGTATCTCTACGACTAGGATAGGGAAAGTGAAATATGTCTGAAAACGAATAAGAGTAGAGAATCTCCAGGACGAGGAAATTAGACAGAGGTACATGGATATGATTAGTGAGAAGTTTTGAAAAGTGGACAGAAAGCAGGTTCAGGATATAGAAAGAGAATAGGTGGCATACAGGGATGCTGTAGTAGAAACAGCAAGGGAATGCCTAGGAACGGCTACGGTATGTGTAAAGATGGGGAAAAGCGAACATCTTGGTGGAATGATGAAATGGCAGCAGCTTATAAACGTAAAAAGGTGGCTTATCCGAAATGGATCTAAACAAGGGCCTAGGCGGACAGGGAATTTTACGTAGATGAATGAAGCAGCGAAGCAAATAGTTGTTGAATCCAAAAAGAAACCACGGGAAGATTTTGGTAATAACCTGGAAAGGCTATGTTAAACAGCACCAAAACCTTTATGGACAGTAAAAAGGAATCTTAGTAAGTAAAGGAAAAAGGAAATGAGCAGTGTTTAGGGTAATTCAGGTGAACTCATAATAGATCCCAGGGTATCACTGGAGAGGTGGAGGGAATATTTTGAAAATCTTCGCACCGTTAAAGGAAATCTTCCTGGTGGTGTCGCGCACAACCAAGCTAATGGGCAGGCAGAAAGTGATGTTGGTGAAATTACGCTGGAGGAAGTTGAAAGTATGGTAAATAAAGTCCATTGAAATAAAGCAGCAGGAATAGATGAAATTAGACCCGAAGTGGTGAAGTATAGTGGGAAGGCAGGGATGAAATGGCTTCATAGAGTATAGTAAGATTACAATGGCGTGTTGGTAAGGTACCTTCAGATTGAACAAAAGTAGTAATTGCACCTATCTATAAGCAAGAGAACAGGAAGGATTCCAACGACTATCGAGGTATCTCATTCATTAGCATGGCAAGCAAAGTATTCACTGGCATCTTGGAAGGGAGGGTGCGATCAGTGGTTGAGCGGAAGTTGGATGAAAAACAGTGTGGTTACAGAGCCCGGAGGGGCTGTCAAGATCCGATGTTCAGTACGCACCAGATAAATTTAAAATGTTACTGTTACGGAGTTTTCCGTGGTAGTTAGAGGTGAAAGAAGGTGCGGGGTGGTGAAAAGGTCTCAAGCTACTAAAGTAAAATTAATTTAAAATTTAACAAGGTTATATTTTCTTTTCACGATTAAGTAATAACAAAATAGAACAGGTACTTAGTAGCCAAAAACACAATTAGAAATGTACAACTACAGAATTTGGGCTCCAAGAGCCAAACACACGATTCTTGAGCTAGACGTCCAACCCTTCGATATACAAAATTCAATCAAAGGGGCAGAAGACCCCGATCATGCCCAGGAGCACTAGCTCCTCTTTACACAGAAAAGCCTCCTCGAGGCATACAAAAGTCAAATTCCAAAAAAGCAACCTGCTCTCAAAGTTTAAGCCAATCACAGGCCACACCAAACTCCACCTTCAAGCTGTCCTCTAAGGACATATACACAGGGGTAAAATACCCAACCTACTGAGGTCTATTAAATGAAAAGAAGGTAGATTACATGACCTCTAAAATAACAATTTGAGAGGAGGCGAACTTGCACTCCTAATACACTTTGATTAAGACCTACTTGGCACTAGGCCGTTAATACAAGGGCTAATCCCATACTAAAGAGGTGACTTAAGAAGAGAACAATTTGTTTTACGTTAACGAAGGATAGGTTGAGAAAAATAAGTTCACCTCAAAACAATATGAGTGGGAGCTCGAGAGGGTTAGCACTCTCTATCCCAATATGTAGCTTTAAAAGAGAATAGATGAAAAGAGTAGTTACATTTTAGGAAAAGTTTACATGGTGGAACGCTTCGAACCCGCCCCGAGAGTTAAACTGCCGACCTAGCAAGAAAAGAAGTTATTAAGAGGCCATTACCTGGAGTTGAACTGCTGGTGAAGAAAGAGGCGCTTCCCGCCCCCTGCTATGTACTTTGCACACAGAAAGATGGAACAGAAGTGGCCCGGAGACCCTAAAATGAGCAGTTTATATCCTCTCGCGGAAGGTTCGAGGCGTTAGGGGAATGAAAACACCCTCCCGCAAATTCTTTATTGGGTAGGATACAGCAACATATTCAAGTTGGGGGAAGATAGGTCCGATTGGTCAGGAATTAATAAAAGAAATTCGGGATTGGCTAAATACAAAACAAGGGGAAAGGAGAGGGGTATACAGCCAACTTAAACAATAACAGAAAGAAATTTAACACGAAACAAACTTTTGAAATAAAAATTTCTCCAAGAAATAGTTCTTTTGCTCCGCACTAGGGTGCACTATTGTTGATCTTCAGTAGTGTCCTCTAGAAGAGAAAGTTCACACTTCTTACTTCAAGCAAAACAAAAACGCATCAAAAATGACCCAGTTCAAAAACTCCAAGATTTCCACGTAGTGACATCTTCTGAAAAACTTGAAAATTAATACCGTCAATAAAGTTCAGACTTCCTCCAGCAGAGGAGTTTTAACTGGCGCACATTTTAAATTAGCGGCGTGGAGATGTACCGCCCGGTACAGTTACGATATGAATAGATAGTTGTGTTTATGTTTCGTAGATCTAGAGAATGCATATGGGAGGGTACCGAGGGAAATGATGTTCACCATACTGGGGTAGATTATTAAAATCAATAAAAGGCATTCATGATGACAATTGGGCTGCAGTGAGAATTGATGGTAGAATGAGTTCTTGGTTCAGGATACTTACAGGGATTAGACAAGGCTGTAATCTTTCACCTTTGCTCTTCGTCGTTTACATGGATCATCTGATGAAAGGTATAATTTGGCAGGGAGTGATTCTGTTAAATGGAAATGTAGTAAGCAGTCTGGCCTTTGCTGACGACTTCGTCTTAATTGCAGATTGTGCCGGAAGCCTGCAGTCTAATGTCTTGGAACTTCAATAGGTGCAATGAGTATGGAATAACAATTAGCATATCCAAGTTTAAATTGATGTCAGTAGGTAAGAAAGTGAACAGAATTGAATGTCAGATTGGTGATACAAAGCTAGAGCACGTAGATAAGTTTAAGTATTTTTGTTATGTGTTCTCCCAGGATTACATATCAATGTATATCAACAAAGACAAGACTTATTGTATTGATTAGGTGGTCAAATTAATAAATTAACTGATTGTTATTATTATTATTCCCCCAGGATGGTAATATAGTAAGTGGGACTGAATCAAGATGTAGTCAAATACAGCAGAGGCAATACAAGACACTTCCGGATTTAGCCTTGTTTAAATGGAAGACAAGTCGCAAGTGGCGCTCCTAGTGGCGTGACCTAAAAATTCGCGCTAAATTCAAATATCATTGTAAATGTATATACGGAAATGGACAAATAAAATATGTCCTGAAAGAAAGTGTTACTAAGATATTAACTTCAAAGTTGCTAAAGCATTTCTGGATAAATGAATGAAGAATTATTTAATAGGTTATTATTTAAATACTGAAATTAGACATATAATCAAGATGTGAAGTGGACTGCTATGAAAGAGCTCGATCTTTCATTTATTCATTACTTTTTTAGCTTTAGCATTCCTGCCTGAACTTTCACGGCTAGATTTGTCTATTTTTCTCATTTAAAAGCATAGTATGATCACATTAAAACGCTTGTCAACAAACATATCGGCACACTCCTTACACACATGATTCAATGAATTTACATTTAAGAGCTAGACAATTTTCTTTTTAACTTGAAGCCTACTAACAGAAAGAAAATCTATAAATTTAGCCTCAAAAACATTCAAATTTTCCCTATAATCAATACTTGGCACAATGCCATTTCATTATGGTAAAGCAAATTTGCATCATCATATTGTTTCAACAAAATATGTACATTTCTTAAATCACCCATATTTTCTTCAGTTCTTGACAACGCATTACGGCATTCCAATGGGGGTAACTTGGAACACAACTAACCAGACATATATGTGTATGTATTTTCCTGAATTAAATCAAACCCACAGATTACACCAACAACAACACATTGGTGTTGAAGGTTAACTGCTACACTATACAATAAAATAAGCTTATTATACTTTTTAGCCAATTCAAATGGTTCGCGCAGGTCAGAAGTTTAGGAAGTACTATAAAAATCTCTTTGTAACTGGAGGAATATATATGCAAACACAATATCTACTCACATTTTCTTGTCACGAGGGAAACGGAAGAAAGACCGCGAATCCTTCTGCACTTCATAGTTATTGCAGCAAAACCCTGCAGATATCTTTCCACTCATATTGAGAGGAGACATAAAGGAATGACACACGCTACTATTTACTTATGTCAACTTAATGCAAAGGCATAAATAACGCCAAAAACTTCACAAACAAATACACGTGCTCTTATGACAGATTCAGTAACTCTCAGGTCACCCCGCTAGAGGGAGCTCAAATCGCTGTCCCTCGATATCTCGCAGTGTGTCGCGTATTGTCTCCACTGTATTTGGTGTAGTAAAGCTAATGCAGTGAGCTGGCAGTTGCGATAAAGGGTGTTCTGTAAGAAGGAAGTCAGCTCCCGGACGAAACTGCCTTTACATCGGTGTGTTTCCAGACCATCTTTTCTTCACGAGAGCGGAAGCAGGGTGGACTCAGGATATCTTATTCATGAGTTAGAAGTAACAGACGTGAAAATAGCGAGAATTATTGCTTTTACAAATAGGTGGGAACAATGGCAGTTGAGTACTCGGAACAAGCAGATAAAGGCTAAGTTAGGAATGAACTCGATGGATGAAGCTGTACCAAGACCATCTACAATAATATATGATATATTGTAGTTGGTCTTGGCTGTACGCGTAAACCATCTTCGGTGGTGGGGGTATATGCGACGAATGGAGGAGGATAAGTTACCCAGGGGAATAATAGGCTATATTATGGAGGGTAAGAGAAGGAGACCAAGATGACAATGGTTTGACTCAGTTTCTAACGATTTAAAGATAAGAGGTATAGAACTAAATGAGGCCACGGCACTAGTTGCAAATAGAGGATTTTTGCGACGGGCCGTTTTGGTAAACTCACAGAGGCTTGCAGATTGAACGCTGAAAGGCATAGCGGACTATAATGATAATGCATGTATATATGTATAAAAACCGTAAGATTTTATTTCCGTTAGTGTACGAAGAATTGGATCGTAAAGTTCAGTCAGTTGTTCCCTCCTTCCATGGCTGTCCACGGTACGTTAAGACCTATGGACTTGCTTTCGAGATCTTTTCTCTTTTTTTTAAATTTTTTTTTTACACCCGGAGAGACTCCTCTCTTATTTATACATCCTCTTTTATCCCGGACGTAGCGTAACATTGCACCCAGTGCTGCCAGTGCTCTCTCCAGTAAGTGTCCCATACTAAAGTTGTAGACATTACGGATATGTTAAACTACAACTCTCCCCACAGTTGTGTATTTTGGTATGTATGAGTGTTACAGTGTGATTTATTACAATTATTGGAACTGAGTGATATAACAAGCCCATTCACGGGAGTTATAAGCGTGTTCTCACAAGTCACGCAGTGACAGTGGTACGGTACACTACTCTACTTGTGCCAGTTAGAGGTGCAAGGTAGTGGTCATCTCTTGTGTGTTCGTTCGTGTGTGGTGCGGGAGTGCCAAGCAATGGAGACCGACAGTGGAGGAACGTCAGTGGTAAATGGGACTTCCTTACGATTGGAGCGTGAAATCGTAGTACCTATGGAAGAAGAACCCATAACCAATTCATCCAGTAATACGACAAGACAGCAAGATTCTCAGTCCACTGCGTCTGACGTTCAGGGAAGTAATACCGAAGTGGTAGACCGGTCTAATTCTGAACAATCTAACAACCAAGCCGAGACGCCTTATATAAGGTGTACATCGAAGTAGAACCCTACATCTTTTCACCGATTCGCTGCCGCAAATGTCAGCGATATGGCCACACCATTCGACAATGTCAAGCGAAAACTGCTCGTTGTGGGAAATGTGCTCAACAACATGAAACCCAAGCATGTACGGAGCAATTTACGCAATGTGCGTACTGTAAAAAAAATCATGTCACAGGTTCATCAATTTGTCCAGAACATAAATATCAGGTCACCATTAAAAAATTAATGAGTACTGAGCACATATCCTTTCCCGAAGCCAAAGCCCGAATCGCCCTCCCCATTTATCATTCTGAGCAACAAGACCTTCAGTTCCCTCCTCTACCGTCAAATCCCCCATCCCCTTCGACTCCCAATCCGCGTAAGCGCAAATTCACCCAAGTAATTATGCAATCTCCCCCTCCTACACCTGAACCCGGTTTCGATCGTCAAGGATACATGGCCATTCTGCGAAACGAACCGTCAGTTCCAGTACATTCGATTCCATCCACGAGTGCCATGCAACAACCCCTGTCAACAGCATATCCCTCCAGTACGCCCTCATCTGCTAGGCAGCCACCCTCTGCAACCCCTCAAGATACACACTATCCTCCTTCCAAGGAACGCCTACAACACGAAATCCAGCAATTGCTGGTAATGTTAATTCAAAGTATGGGTCACGAGCCTCAACTTCACCATGTCTTATACAAGCTACGAGACTCTATCATGAATATCCTAGCATGATCACTTTACTTCAATGGAATTGTCGAAGTGCCGCCTCTAAAAGACATGAGTTACAAATTTTGTTGAATGAAACACGAGCTCATTTTATCTGTTTACAAGAAACGTGGTTTCAACCGCATATCCCTTTTCGTTTACGAGGTTATCAAGTTCTCCGACATGATGGTAACGGCTTTGATGGAGTTGCCACATATTTCCTTATCAGTTACACAATTATCTTTACAATACATCATCCCGCACACTTATGCTGTAGGAATAGTACACCATAACACCTGTTTCATCAACATCTATTGCCCTCCCCACATTTACATTACTCAGAACCAATGGATGCATTTTATCCAACAATTTGACACATTTCCACATCTTTTTCTTCTCGGAGATTTTAATTGCCACCATACTGAATGGGGATGTATGGTAGATACAATCAAAGGTTCCAACTTACTTACTATTTCAACTCATCAGAATTTGTTTCTCTTAAATGACGGCTCCCCGACCCGTTTAACTCCGCCTGGATCTCCACCTAGCGCAGTAGACCTTACTTTCTACCGCACCACTATGGCCCCTGTTACCACCTGGCATACATTATCTGATACGCACACTAGTGACCATTTCCCCATTATCATCACATATGGTATTCACCCACCACATTCCCAATTTCTTTCACCCTCCTGTATAAGTAACGTCCGATCTTATAAAAACTTCAATGTCTCTACTTTCCAATCATACCTCAATTATATCTTGCAGCAGAAACATAAGTCCCCTCTTTCCTTTTCCCTTTTACTCCCTTATTTAACCCAATATTTAAACATGTTTCATCCGTGTCGACCATTAAAAGTGACGACCCATCCACAGCAATACGAATTAAAATGGTGGGATAAAGAATGTCATGATCTTATTCATAAGCGCAAACAATTATTCAAACAATATCGCCAATCGATGACGCAGCAGCATTATTTTCAATTGCGAAACCATATCGCGAAAACAAAACTCGTCTTTAATGCAAAAAAGCGAAAAGCTTGGCAATCTTTTATTTCTCAATTAACTCCACAGCTACCAGCAACGAAATTTTGGAACGCGATCCGCATGATCACGAGAACTTTCCAATACCAAACTTCTCCTGCTTATCCGCGACAAGTTCTAGAAGATTTTTTATACACCCTTGCCCCTGTTACCGTAAATCCCCTCTTTCTACCCACCTCACAGAATAACTCTTGTTCTTTTCTTTCCCTTTTGAATCCAATTACATATAATGAATTACGCTCTGTATTATGTACCGTCAATAACTCATCACCAGGACCTGATGCAATTACTTATCAAATGCTCAAGGCCTTACCCCCCCATGTTCAACTTTACTTACTCAAATATTATAATAGTATTTTAGAGACATTACATGTACCAGTATCTTGGAACGAATTTTTCATCACCCCCATCTTGAAACCAACAAAACGACCTACTGAACCTGATAACTTCCGAGGCATAGTTCTGGGATCGTGTATACGCAAAGTTTTTTGTAAAATCCTTATGAAACGCATGGCGTGGGTATTGGAATATCACTCGTTATTACCCAAGTACCAGTTTGCCTTTAGACGGGGTATTAGTACACAAGACCCTATCATTATTTTCTTACTCGACATCTTACTAGCAAAATGGCGGAAACAATCTCTCGTAGCAGTGTTTTTGGATATTAAAGGTGCCTATGATGCTGTATTACTGCATATCCTCTGGGAGAAATTATTTAGTGCTGGAATCCCCTTCCAATTCATTTCTATTTTAAATCAACTATTTACTAACCGCCGGTTAACTATTAAATCGCATCAACACACAATTGATAGCCGTTACACATCACAAGGTTTACCACAGGGATCAATACTCAGTGGAATTTTGTTTGCCCTTTACATGAAAGAACTCGAATCTATTGTGCTACCACACGCCCGTATTCTAGCTTATGCGGATGATTATGTTATTTATTGTGCTGACTCCCACATTGATTTTTGTAGAGACAAAATATCTCAGGTTCTAAGTTTAGTCTTTCAGTGGCTAACGGCCCATGGACTTTCCCTTTCTATACCTAAATGTGCAGCAATGATCTTTACACATAAACGGACCTTTGATAAAACCCCTATTAACTTTGACACCTATAGCATTCCCTTGGTTTCACAACACTTATATTTAGGAATATATATCGATCAAAAACTCACATGGCAACCTCATATACGACACCTGATTAGGAAATCTGATCGTTATATCACCATTTTACGAACGGTAACGAAACGTGCATGGGGTGCTGACCCTTTGTCAGCACTACAACTATATCATGCAACCATTCGGTCCATACTTGATTATAGCGCCCATATTATTGATTTAACCTCTAAACATAGTTTATTAGCGTTGGATCGTCTCCAATTTTCAGCACTACGTATTAGTGTGGGTGCCCTCCGCACAACACCAACTAACGCTTTATTAGTCGAAACTACGGAAGAACCACTGTACATCCGCAGGATAAAACTTTCCAAAAAATTCCTACTTAAACATATCAGTAGAATGAACTCCCTTATTGTCCCTAAATTACAATTATTATATGAATATTATCAACAGCGTCCTCCTCCCAATCATCGGTATCCTGCCATATATATGGCTTATGCTGAAATCCACTATCTTACTGAGACTATATTTCGTACACCACGTATTAATACGTATTCATACCACTATGATATTCAAACATTCCGTCCTTCTATTATCATTGCCCCTTCTGATGCATCAATCCAATCTATGTCTACACCTTATCCCACATTACATGCTCATAAGAAATTTAAAAGTCCCATAACTACACCAGATTACCATCTATTTACCGATGGGTCAAAATCCAATACTGGAGTCGGAGCAGCTTTTTACGACCCCCAACTACTCATTAGCTTTAAATATCCGTTACCTAATAATTTAACTATTTTTACAGCAGAATTATATGCCATATACCAAGCCCTTGTATATGCTCAACAATTGCAATCCAAAAAAATAAATATATTCAGCGATTCCCAAAGTGTTTTACAAGCTCTGCATTCACTCGCCCCTCATACAAATACATATGTCTACGAAGTCAAGTCTCTCCTATTTCGACTTGAAACATCCGGTTTTGTTATAACGCTAATATGGATTAAAGGGCATAATCGGCACGTAGACAACGATATGGCCGATCTAGCAGCGAAAGACGCTAGTGCAGATACCGAGAATATATTCCAAATCAAAATTCCGATTCCCGACTTCTTTCCAAATATCAAAGCTGCAGCTCAACAAACATGGTGCACACAATGGCGATTATCTGCTCGTACGAAAGGACAATATTACTACCAACTTCAATCGAGTATTCCCACACTACCGTGGTTTGCAACTGGTACGTATACACGACGTCACATTACTAATATCATCCGACTACGATTTAATCATGCCTTAACCCCAGTATATTTAACTCGATTTCACATTACGAACGACCCAACTTGTTCCTGTGGAGAATCTGAGTGCGATAGTGACCACTTGTTCTTTCATTGCCCCCATTATGCACATCACCAGACCATTTTGATGCAGAAATTACTTAAAGTTCAAGTATCTTTCCCTACACGACTTTCAGTTTTGTTGCACCAACCTTCGTCTACGATCATTACTATTTTAAATGAGTACCTTGATAACACTCGCATCAAATTGTAATCACGATTTAGTTTTGCAGTTGGTTTTGTTCCGACATGTTTGTGAGGTGGCACTTCTCAATGTCCCTGGTTTCAAGGTTCTTATCATTTTCCGATCTCGTACAGTGTTACTCCTATTCCTGCTTACTAAGTTCTTTGTGTCTTTGCTCAGTCCCGAATGTACTACCTCCATAACCCTCCTCATACCCGATATAATCTTACTTCCTTAAGTGAATCTATCTTCGTGTGATCATGCTAAAATCGGACATTCGTGTTGTAAACGTGTGTTTTTGTGATATAAGTGTTTCATATTAATGATCTTGTGACTGGGAAAAAGTCTTTTGAATCCCAAATAAATATCTGCAAGACAAGACAAGACATGCTTTCCTAAATTCAGCCTGATTTACTGACTGTTACAAATTAAATTTGTTCTTCAAGAGTTTGTTTTAAGTGATTAAGCAACATCCAAATACATGGTTTTGTTTCTAAGTGGCTGGTATGTTGTTATATAAGGCGCGTATTAGCCTATTCTACAGCTAATTCCGTTAAGTGAGTTATGGATTTTCTTCATTGAGGAATTGTGATTTCTATCATTTTACTCTGTGTCCACAACCTCTAACATACTCTCGGTAATGTTCAAATTCAATAATTAAATTTTGCTAAATATATAGATCCCAATTGAGAATGTTAGAAGTTAGTACTAATCGTTCTCAGTTTCAGCATTTACATATTTTTAATATTTAATGTTATTAATTTTCTTAAATTTTATTTTTAATTAAGCATGAAAAATGAATACGCATATAACTAGCTTGCTTTTTATAAAACTTCCAGCCTTTGCGTTACAAGTGCCTGCAAGTTGTGTGTAGTAGCCAGGGTGCGAAATCGCGGGGGGTGGGAAGGGAAGGATGTTTCCCCCCACCGATGATTTTATCTCAGAGGTTTCCCCCCCCACTAACATTGCCCGGGGGTACATTTCATTATAAAATAAACAGGAAAATGTAGAACCGATAGTTTATTACTGAAATTAATGACTAACTGGGCATATTTTCATAAAAACAACAGAAATAATTCAAGTGACTGCCAGACCTTGAGCAATTAAACAACGCAGCAGTGACAACTCCGCACCTGCAACCTATTGTTGATGTTTCACCCTGCCAAGTCCATCCTCCCTTGTCATTGCTATAAGTAGCTCGAGTTTACACCACTGCTGTACTTCTTGGAGTGGGTGTGTTTCCTATAGGTATCAATAGGACAATATTCACTTGAGCAGGGTACAAACTGACAAATTTGTTCATTCAACACATAGCCCTGGTAGAGGAAAATTCCATTAAATAAAGCAATAAACCATGGAAACTCGCGCCTCGTCTGGCCTTTCTTAAGATAGCGAGTCTTTCATAAACTTCTCAGCTGATTGTAATAACGTTCTAATGTTTATCATTCCTGTTATAACAACAAAGTTCGAACAAAAATATCTCAAATTTACATTTTTTTGGCTGGAGAGGGTAATTAAAATACAGGGGAATTTTAACCCCCCCCCCCACCAGGTACTGCCTGAAAAAAATTAGTAGTTAAGCCCTATGTTCCTTCTTCCCCCCTCCCACCACTTCTTTCTGATTTCACACTCTGGTAGTGGCAATATATCTTATATCTAAATTCAGTGGAATGAGGATTTTTTTCTGAAGAGCAACGCAGATGAAGAAATGCAGATGGTAGTTTCAGAAAGAAATTGTGATATGTAGTATGTGATTTTAATTATTATTTTGCTGTGTTACCTTTTTGTGCAATTTTATAGTGATGCTGTTAACGTTGAGTTGTTCTTTACCCTGTATACCGCAACATATGGTAGTAGGATTCAAAATCTTGAGAGGTTTCTATTTAGGATATCTGTATCTTGTTACATCAGTGTTGTTATGGAGATTCTCCTGTATCTCATCATTACCCCACAGCAGCTATATCCGGTATTTTTTCGTGATGATTTAGGTAACAGTAGGCTGCCTCTCTGATTTATTGGTGTGTAAAAGATTTTCAGGGGTGAGTGACGGTGAGTTTGCATGGGGTCGAATCCTATGATCTGCAGTTCTGAAATACTTTTCTGTGGTTTCCCCATTTTATCATTAATTAACCTTAATTAATGCTGCTGCATACCTAATCTTATCCCTTTCCCTTGGAGTTGTTAGTGCAACATTAAACTGCTAGCACGAATGGAAGAACCATCTTCAGGAATAAATTCTGGCTGTGGAAACAATAAAAGGGAGTTGCTTGAAAGTAAATTCAGTAACATATTATTAGAATAACCTGTGATGGCCAGAACAAGTAAACATGGCACTCTTCAGTATTGTCCCCTACAGTGAAATATACAAAATACAATTGATCATAGTTACCTGAATAGATATGTGTTTACATAGAAATCTGCTCCCTGGCAATGCGTAAGAATCAACTCAATTAGCCACAGGAACGAAGCTTGTATAACCTGTAGGAGAAATTTTAGTATTCATTGTTAGTGCAGTATGTTTACATTTACAGTAATATATCACAAAGTGACTAACGAACACTGCTATTGGGTGAAATGAATTCTGAGGCACTACTCGAGGTATTCAACATAGACAATTTTTTTGCCACCTGGGGAACAATAAAAGCTGCTAAACATTTAAACCACTCATTTGATATGGAACTCCCTACAAGGGGCACTCTGGTAAACACCATTCGATTGTGTCATTAGACAAGACATGCATAGAAAAATAAAGAAAAGGCACTTAAGTAAAGGTTGGTGGCATTGTTCAATGAAATGAGCTGATAGCAGTATTGTATAAATTTTTGTCTTTATTTCAACAGAATTTTCTTCATTTTCCATTTCCAGTCTTCTGGGTAGAAATGTGAATCAAGAACCTCCTCAGTTTTTCTCTCTCTGCCACTCCTTTCCTACCTCGAATTTTTTTTTCTACTTTTACTCTACTCTTCTCAGTACCCTCCTTACCGTAGTCATTCACCCCTTTCTGGGCAATCCTCGATATCTTTCTCCTATGACTTCCTCTGTAAATACATACCGTGGAACTCTATACTCTTCCATTCTCATCATTTGTCCATACCATTTCAGCTTATGCGTCTCTATCTTGCCTTTCATTTCAGGGTATCCAATTCACTCCCACATTTCTATGTTTCTGACTTTATCCCTTTATGCCCTCCCTATATTTCTCTAAGGAATTTCATCTTGGCCTGTTGCATTCTGCATTATCATGTTTTTGTTGTTGTCCATGTGCTTGGTGCATATGTCAAAATTGGTGTGTAATACATCGGATGCAAAATTTTCTTGCAATCCATTGGATGTCCCAGTTACAGACTATACATCTCACACATTGGTAAAACTCATTGGCTTGTTCAAGTCCCTATCCAATTTCTTATTTTATTTACCCATCCTCTTCAATTATTCTCTCCGAAAACTTGAAGCTTTCCACAACTTCTAATGGTCTTCCATTTACTTCAGTATTCCCACTTCCTTCTTTATTACCTCTCGTCACCACTACTATCGTACTCTTTTCCACACTTATTTTCATTCCATATTCCTCCATCTCCTGATTCCTTGCATTATCTTGTTCTTGTGCTTCCATTTCATCTTCTGCCCATATTACTGTCTCATCTGCAAAGTGCGAGGCCTTTGCCTCCTTGGTTCCCATTTTTTGTTGTATACTCTTGTGGATTTCATCCATGATTGTAATGAAGATTGTCGGGGATAAAACACATCCTTTTTGAAGTCCTGATTCTACTTTTAAAAAGTTTGTTTTTCCTATCGCAGTATTCATACTACATACTCACTCTTCGTTCATGGCTTTTTATAATTGGCTCTTCACCTCTCTCTACCTTCTTTTTTATCAATGCATCCAAGACCACTTGCCATGGTACACTGACATATGCCTTCTCAATATCGATAAATATCATCACTGAATCCAGCTTAAATTCCCATCTGTTCGCTATCACGTTCTTTAGGTTCAACAGATTGAAAAATTTTAAAATTATGTTTACACTTAGCAAGGAATATGACACTGTATGGAAGTGAAACACATAATAACTGGTGCCAAGAAAAAACAGAGTTGAAGCCTTTTAGATGCCATGTTATCAGAAATTCTTGAAGATGAGATTGATAGAACATGTCTCAAATAAAGAGATAGTGAATAAGCTTAATGAGAGGAGAATGGTTTGAGAGAATTTGATCCTGGGCAGGAAAATTTTGATAGAACATATTTCAAAGAACTGTGAACTTTTTCAGTTAGTTTTGAAGTTGAAATGAAATGTCGTATGGCTTTTAGTGCCGGGATATCCCAGGAAGGGTTCGGCTCGCCAGGTGCAGGTCTTTCTATTTGACACCCGTAGGTGACCTGCACGTCGTGATGAGGATGAAATGATGATGAAGACAACACATACACTCAGGCCCCGTGCCATTGGAATTAACCAATTAAGGTTAAAATCCCCGACCCAGCCGGGAATCGAACCCGGGACCCTCTGAACCGAAGGTCAGTACGCTGACCGTTCAGCCAACGAGTCGGACAGTTTTGAATTTGATTATAAAAGATAAAAGTGGTAGGAAGATTCCAGTATATGGACCCGGGTGATCAGAGTGATATGCAAACCGTACATTCACTGAATTTTCAAGAAAGGTCATCTTGTTGCGGTTTCAGTACCATATAAAACTGTATGTTAAATAGCTATTAATATGATATAAGGTGTCATGTAATACTAGGGGTCCTATGACTATGGTCTTGATATCGACAGATAAGTTAAATTATATTACGGATGTGATCACTGTTTTAGAAATCATGTAAAACTGCAGGTCCTTAGCGTTGATTGAAGTATTAGTCATAGAAAACTTGAGGTCCTATAGGTATGATCACAATATCAACAGTCATGTAAAATTTTGGGTTTTGTGGTTGATCATAATATTGATGGTCATTTAAAATGACAAGGTTGTTGCTTAGTCTGTTAACAAAGACCATAAGTATCAATGACATTAATAAGGTAATATATTTTTCTGGCTTATGTTTCAGTGTAAGGTCAGTAGAAGTAATCAACCATTCCAGTACCTTCTAACTACTTCAGTTTGCAGTGCAAAATGGACCTGGAAGCAAAGATCAAAGAGGAACCAGACTGGATTGAAGGAGAGACAACGGCATCGCTTGTAAGTCTCATACCAGATAACTTTATAGGGGTCAGAAATTAACCCTTAACACCTTGAGTGCCACGTGAGACCAACGTTGACTCACAGAGCTTAATGCCATTCGGGCCGCGCGAGTCCGCTGTGGACTCATGCGCACTTTCCAAGTCTCCGACCCCGTGGTGCCATACTTTCATCACACTTGACATGTAAACGTCTGTTAAATGAAAGTAGGTGGCCAGTACGTTATGAATCTATTCTTGGCCTGTTCATTTGTGAGTCTTATGTGACAGGACATAGCCTGTACGTCACTGTAATATATCAACCAAAATAAATAAATTATGACGGCATTATTTTTTGTTTTCAGATCGTGTCATGTGTACAAATAACAAAAGCTTGTACTGTACAGTGTACTCATTGTTCATTGTCTCATATCAGGGTTTGTAGACGAACATAGGACATAAAAATTACATGAACTTTCTAGAAAAAATATTTGTAACTTTGTCTCATTCGCAATCACACCGCAAATTGGTACACTTTTTTGCATATGAATTTAAAGTATAACAAATGAGACTTTCTGAAGAAATATAATTCAAACTGTGTTTCACAATCACACTACAAATTAGTGCACTTTGAGGAAACAGTCCAAACAGAAGAAATTTTCACAGGCTGGTCATTTGAACTTAGACTGTACAGTCTTTCTCATGGCATATTGCTTTTCTTGATTCCCGATGGGTCTCTTCATAACAGTTACTGCATCTCCGTCTTCCCTGCCGGCTTACATCCTCCAGTCGGTGGGGCAATACCTGCTTCTTTGGTACTTGTGGGGAAGTGTGAAGATCTTTGATACTGGTACCTGTTAACTGTTCAAAAATGTCCTCTTTGAACAGGGTACCAGATATACTCTCATTCCCAAGTTGATTGGAAATATAGATGGCATTTACTGTACTTGTGCTGATCAATATCTATATAGCTATGTTTCTGTATCATTTTACTTCCCGTCTCAGGGAATTACTATAGCTCTTTTTATGATCTGATAAATCAATGTACGGTTTTCATGTGTTATACTCTATAACACTCCGTGGTTTTTGCACTTCACCATCCCTCCTCTGAATAGTGACCATCTCACCAGTGTGTTTAGTTGTCAAGATTAACACATCTCTTTTATCATGCCATTTCTGAACAACCACACCAATGTTACTTTCACGGGCTCTTGTCTCTCCTCTTGCTAACTTTCTTTTAGCAACATAGGTTGGATTTTACGTCCGATTAGATTTAAATGTTCCAAAGATATGAGTTTTATTCTTTAGTAGTTCAAGAGCTAATGAGACAGATGTATACCAGCATGTCAGGAAGGTGAAAACTGTGCTAGAGTACGTGGTGACACATTGGTCTCACGCGGCCTATACAGCCGGAAGGTAGTGTCAGTGGCCGCGTGAGACCAATGTGTCACCACAATTTCAACACAATGTTACGACTACAATTTTGGCCCAAGATGACTAAAAGGTACATTTCTGTAATGAGATGCAATATTTTATACTCTATAGTAAGAAAAAAAGAATGGCCTGGATGGATTTATTTTTTACTGCATATGTGGCACTTAAAATCTGAATAAGTTTGGCAGGGGCACAATTTTCTATGTGCTTCCTCAGTATTAACACCAGCAGTCACCAATTGCTGAATGAGCATCTATGCGTAGTAAACTCTGTTTTTTTTTATATGTCTGGGAATACACCACAATGTGCTACACAAAGCTGCCAACTCTTAGGAACTTAAGGTTAGACTTGGATTAGTCTGTACTTTTTACTGTCAGTATTGAAATTACTTTGGTTTAGGGGTTGCACCTTTTTTATTTTGCCCCTTTGATTATAATAGATGATGGTTGACCGACCGTACTTTTTAAAAAACTAACGTCCTCCTACAGTACTGCACCACCATTAGCACCAAATGTTAAGAATTATTACTCCTACCATAATTAGTGTAGAAGAAGTTAAATCACAAATCTTTCATTAGTGTTTCTGAGCCTGGATACACCAGTCTGCTAAACAAAATGTCAACACTGGTGTGATAATTCTGGGTTACCCTCACACCCACAATGTGCTGGAAGATATTACGTGTTTCAAGGAATGGATAGATTTGCCTATGACATACGAGGGATGAAATACCTCAAAATCTGAATGTACGTTCTCTCAAAATAAATATTTTGCTCATATGTTGAATTCTTCTAGAAAGACGGAATAGTGATTAGCTCATTTTATTCCTCAAATACAGGTCAGGTTCTATGATATATACAGTAGAGAACCATGTCTAACGGCTCTAGAATGTATGGTTTCTGAGAATAATTTCTTTTATATGCCCCTTCTTAGTGGGCTCTGACAATTTAAGGACTTCAGGCACATTAAACAGAATTTTTTCTTTCCTCATCGTCATTATTTCCTTGTCCTTTTTGTGCATCCTTTTCATCCATTCCTTAGTTTAGCCACTGTTCTCTTCTGTATTGAATGTGTTAAGTTGGTATATTCTAGAACTTGTTACTTTAATTCACTTTTATTAGTTACTTAACTTACATTAGAATATAAGCTTTTCATCACAGTCCCTCCCCCCTGTAATGCTGACAAGGTTTTATGAATCCTCGAGTGAAATTTAAATGTCTCGTAGTAGATCATAAAAGATCTTCTGAAACTGCAAATATACACTCTAACACTGCTGATTCTCCACTGTCGGTGTCCTCATCCCCTCAGCTCCTCACAGAACACTACATAACATGCTTACAGTAGTAAAATATTTCATTTCTAGCTGCTTTAACTTTGGGCTTCATCACATCTTTCACTGTTATATGACTGTGATAAGTCTGCTTCTTTCATATTTATGTTTTTTATTTTACACTTGGAATCATTGAAACAGAACTGTATTAATGTTTTATGTAGCTCCTGTGATCGCAGCAAAACCATAGTAGAGAATGTAATTCCATTATTTCAAGTAATTTTAATCTGTCTTTAAACAGACTCTGTGCTGAGAATAAAAAATCATTTAGAAGTGTTGTAATGCTTCTAATTGGTTCAAACAATGTTTATGATTTGACTGATATGATTGAACATATGAAAACAGTTCATACAATTTAGTGTTTATGCATATGGCTGCTTCCTTCCAAATTCTGTGTGAGATAGCCCTAATTCTATCCATGGTATTATATCTTCTGATATGGCTAGAAAATATTTCGCATTTTATAGTTTGTTCTCAGTCTCATCCTTTCTCTGACATAAGGAGTGAGCAGGAATAATAACACCTTTCTCAGTACAGCCTTTGGTTATAACAATCCTCTGCTGGAAGAAATCTTCCTTAAACATTAGTGAAATTCCGGAAGTACCTGTAATACTGGAAATTAATGAATTAACATGCTCATTTGTTAATGACTGTATTGTAGATGTGTGTTATGAGCATACCTAATATATCTTATTTTCCACAGGAAAATTTCAAACATGTATCAGAAGTGATTGCTCTGAAAGAAGAAGTTAAATCAGAGTTAACAGAGCCAGGGTCGATGCAGGAAAACTCTCTTGAGGTAATGTACATAATTTGATAAGCCATCGTCAGATAATCGAAATGGGTAGAAAATGGCTCAACAGATACTGGGGTTTGATCCATCTTTTTAGTGCACATGATTCATAGTCCTACTGATAATATATTTTTTTTATGAGATTGACTGTTTACATACCTAGTTTTCACTTTTCCTTCAAGTTGTTCTGCGATCTTACGTTATGAATTGTGCAGCAGTTAGGATTATTCCAAAGACCTCTGCTCTATGTCATTTGCTAGCTGGTATCATTCCTACTAATACTTTGGAATTCGTAAATTAGTTTTGAACACCAAGTAGCTGAAAGATACATTCATTTTTTACTGTTACAGGATATTTTACTAGTTGATTCCAAATGAAACACTTTTGTTATCTTATTGATTATATTAATTATTGATTTCTAGGTAATACAGAAATTTGTTGATACAAGTTGCTGGTGATACGCTTGTTTACTGTGGGTGTTCGCTTAATATACTACACACATTGTAGCCATCTCGTGGCAAGTGACCTAATGTGGTCTGTGGTGTTACTTGTCCATTGTGACTTATAATATTTGTACCAGGAGGTGCACCTCAACCCCGCACATGTAAAAGAAGCGCCTTAAGGAACACTATCTGTCGAACAAAACTTGAAACCGCTAATGCATAAAGTTGGGACATTGATCAGAAGACCTCACTACTGAATAACTGAGTAATATGTTATTTTAAAGTTTCCTAAACTGACTGTATATCTTTGGTTTGTTTTGGTGTACATCAAAAAGTTTGTATTTTTATCCATAGATATCCCTACAAAAAGCGGAGGTAATGCACTCTGGTGCAAGATGGAATGATTAATGATTTAAAGAAGTTTTGGGTTTATAAATTTCCTCAACTAAATTGACTTTCATTTATTTTGATACTTCAATGATTTACAACACTTCCTTCTCATCCTGCCAGCTTTGAAGTTTGGCCAATCACAAATTTTCTGTATTTATTTTTCAGCCAATCATAAGCTTCTTGTAACTTTTTGAGTATCAAATAAAATGGGAGGATGTGGTCGGATTTAGCCCAGAGCCTTCTCGAACCCACCCCTTGAGTATAAAAGCCGCGGCCTTTTCTAATTACCTTGTATTTATTGTTGTCAAATTTCTGAGTGTGTGTGTTAAGACAGGAGGAGGGGTGCCTAATTCTTTGGCAGGCAGAACGTCAGCCCAGGTAATGGCCACCAGTTTTCTATATCTGTAGCTGTCTCCTCAAACTCACAGCTGTTTTCACAAATGTAAACTTTCATTCTGCTAATGTAAAATTTCATACAGACTTCAACTGTAAATTGGGGATAGAGAGTGAGTTTCCCTCTCAAAATCCCTTTCAGTTTATCTTGAGGTGACTACGATTTTGTAACTTTTTTCTCCTGTAAATCACTCATTAACTTCTCTTTTGCGTCACCTCGGTTGTGTAGAATTTGTCTCTGCATCATCGGGCCACAAGCCCAAGTAGGGTTTCAAAACTTGGTTTTCAAGGAGCGCAAATTTACGACTGAATACATTTTGAATTTGGGCCAGTAATACAACCTGTTGTTCTTTTCCATGAAGGCCCAGTATTATGGGTACTAGATACCCCTGTGTAAAGGAATTGTAAATTGTAGGTTGTGCTTAGAGATGCCAGAAATTGTAAGGTTTTGTGTAAATTTTTCTTGAGTAGGCTGTAAAGAATTGGGAGCACAGTCTCCTTGGTTGAATTTAAAGAGCATGTAAACCCTTGTCTGATATTGGTACAGTTTTGGGTGGGGCCTTTGGAAGGCCGTATGTGTAACCTTTGGAGCAAGGTGCTCTTGAACTGTGTCTTGGGAGATATCTCTCATTATCTAACCAAACGCAACATTTATGAAGTTGTAAACTTGTAAATTGTAGCTGGAAGCTCAATACTTGTAATTTCCAACCCTTGGATTTCTATTCTTGTTTGCTATTTTGTACCTGACATTTTGTTCCTTGACTTAGAGAGGAATTTTGTTAAATTTGAGATCTGAAAAGAAATATAACCTTCGTTTTAAAGTTTAAATTAATCTTCGATATCGTATATAGACCCATTCAAGCTGACACCTTCTTTCACCTCTCTGCGTTCCACAGGTAATCTCACAACAATATTACTTAAACACGCAATAAATAAATAAGCCATACAAGAGTTACCTTGCCTTTCTGTTTCATACTTCGTAAGGGATAGTGTTTGTGAATAGGCCTTGTAAGTTTACCATTACTTACCTGAACATTCGTTGCATATATGAATTCATCATTACCAGGATGCACATTTGATCACTGTCATCGTCCACTTCATAGCATGAGTGTCATCTTCTTTCACTATAACTATGTTGCTGGGGGGTATTTCATTGCCCATTTATTGAGATATTCATTTCACCATCTCTTCCAGGAGTTCTGGGTTAGCTGCTGAAAATATAGCCATGTGGGCAATGTTGTGATCAGAGAGGAAGTATAATCATTATCAGAGAGTGTAGTAATTGGCTCTCCTATAAGGAAATGGGTTGTAGTTATGTAAGAAGTGTCAAAAAGTTGATCATTTAGCTTTGGTGAGAGGATGTATGTGTTTCAAGAATGGTCCTTTCTTTGTTGTTGAAGTGATAACAATCCATCACTTATCTGGGGCGTTAAATCAGACTCTTGACAGCTGCTTCCCAGATTCTACCAATGTGTGTTGTTGAAGGAGGGATGAATTGCCACGTCAGTCCCATGCCTGGAGTTGTGTGAAGAGTTGGTTTTCTGAGGGTTATTTTGCAGGAAGGCCTTGATTTCTGTAGCTGCTCCAAAGAAGTCTGTGCCATTATTGCTGTAAATGTTCAGGGTTGACCTCTATGAGAAATAAGTTGGTAAAGTGCGGAGAGAAATGTTGTTGTGATGAGATCAGGTATGTGTCTGTGTAGACAGCCTTGGTAGCTAGGCAGTCTGGTCTTGTTCGATTTCACACAATTTTTTTATTAGAACTGGGCCAGCACAGTCTATTCTAGTTTAAAGGAATGAGTATGTCGAGGTTAAAGGCACCATTTGTGTATTTCTCATTAATTATTCCTCTATGTAACACTTTGACTACAGTAATCAGGATCCTGATTTTTATACCCCAAGCATGAGATCACAGCTGATGATGCCCATGCAATGGGGGAAACATAAATGATTATGACACGATGTAACACCTGAGACATGTATGAGTGTGGCTTCTTTCCGTTCCCCTTTCTGAAGAGATTCTAAACTTGTCTCTCAGAGTGTTGAGTGCCAGGATGAAGTAGTCCGAGGTGTTCTGCCATCATAATTATATTTGTGAGGTGATACAGAATTTCTAATGTTTCCAGTCCACTAGTATTGGAGTATTGTGCGGTCATCCACTGACAAGAAGATGGCCTTCTTAATGTATGATTGGATAAATAGTCTTTATACGAGTTGTTAGTTTCCTGCACAATATTAATGTAATATTTGTGTACAGGGTTCAACTCCGATACAAACAGTGGACTTTAATTGCACTCCGTGGATTGTTTACAACAATCTCGGATAATTATATGTTACAAATCTCATGACTGGTCCATATTGAAATGTACATTAATTCAACAATGTTACAAAAGTTTATTGAAATCCACGTATTCAATATGCATTGGGGTCTTAAAATTAATATTTATATATTGTAATACTAATTTAAGGGGACATGTTTCGCCCATTGTTAGGGCATCATCAGCCACGATCTCATGCCTAACGGATTAAAATACGATCCTGATTACTGTAGTCAAAGTGTTACGTAGAGAACCGTGTGTTATATAAAGGAGGAAACTTGTAAGTTTACAAACGACAATTTACACAATTAAGACACGTTAAAAATATCTTTGGTGAGAGGATGTATGTGTCATAAGAGTGGTCCATTCTTTGTTGGTGAAGTGATAAGGATCCAGCACTCCTCTGAGGTGATATATCAGATTCTTGACAGCTGCTTTCCTGATTCCACCAAAGTGTGGTGCTCTCAGGAGGGGTGAAATGCCGTGTCAGTCCTATGCCTGCGGTTGTGTGGTGAGTTGGTTTTCTGAGGGTTGTTTTACAGAAAGTCCTTGATTTCTTTAGCTACTCCGAAGAAGTTTGTGCCATTATCGCTGTAAACTAACTGTAATACTGAAACTTAATGTGATAACATGCTCATTTGTTAGTGACTGTATTTGTAGATGTGTGTTATGAGCATACCTAATATATGTTATTTTCCACAGGAAAATTTTGAACATATATCAGAAGTGATAGCTCTGAAAGAAGAAGTTAAATCAGAGTTAACCGAGTCAGGTTCGATCCAGGAAAACTCTCTTGAGGTAATGTACATTATTGATAAGCCATAATCAGGTAATTGAAATGGTTAGAAAATGGCTCAACAGATATCAGTGTTTGACCCTTCATTTCATTGCACATGATTGATAGTCCTACAGAAAATATACTTTTTTATGAGATTGACTGTTTACTTACCTATTTTCACTTTTCCCTTGAGTTGTTCCATGATCTTGCGTTATGAATCATACAGCAGTTAGGATTATTCAATAGACCTCTACTCTCTATCATTTGAGAGCTGCTATCAATCCTACTAATATTTTTGAATTTGTAAATAGTTTCGAACACCAAGTAGCTGAAAGATACATTCATTTTTTACTGTTACAGGATATTTTACTAGTTGCTTCCAAATGAAACACCTTTGTTATCTTATTGATTATATTAATTATTGATTTCTAGATAATACAGTAATTTGTTGATACAAGTTGCTGGTGATACGCTCGTTTACTGTGGGTGTTCGCTTAGTATACTACACACATTGTAGCCATCTTGTGGCAAGTGACCTAATGTGGTCTGTGGTGTTACTTGTCCATTGTGACTGATAATTTTACTTAACCCTTTCACATACCATTTAACTGAACTTATTTATGCCTTGGTGTACCATTTATTTTCATTACTTTACATGATATTATCACCGACACTGAAGAAGCATGCTTTACTGCAAAATAATGAGAGGAAATATCCAAACTGCCGGGCTGAGTGGCTCAGACGGTTTAGGCGCTGGCCTTCTAACCCCAACTTGGCAGCTTCGATCCTGGCTCAGTCCGGTGGTATTTGAAGGTGCTCAAATACGACAGCCCTGTGTCGGTAGATTTACTGGCACGTAAAAGATCTCCTGCGGGACTAAATTCCGGCACCTCGGCATCTCCGAAGACCTTAAAAAGTAGTTAGTGGGACGTAAAGCAAATAACATTATTATTATTATTTGAAATATCCAAACTACTGTCAGATGTACTTTGTGAAGTCTTTATGAATATGGTAGATCATAAAACAGTCACATTAGTGCATCGCCTCCTTGCACCGGTGGCATTCAAATGAAGGTTCCTTCCTCAGACCCCGTGTCACACAGACTTTGCATCTCTGTGATGGGATAACCTTCTTCGTTGTTGGGGGTATTTTGGTCAGAAAGTGTCCCCAGTGACTCTCTTGAAGCCTTAGTGGTGTATCCCCAGGGCTTGGGTGCCTTATTTTGGATAGCCAGGCAGGTCTCACTTGCTAACAGCTGTTCGGCCAAATTGACCCGGAAGGTGGTAAAGCCTACTCGCTTCTTTTCAGGGTTGAGGAGGGGATGATTGATGTTGGAATTCAGAAGTGTCATGTCTAGCATGTAGAAGTATTTTTTTTGTATCCTTTTACATACTTCCTCATCAAGGGGAATGATGCGAGTCTCTGGTCATGGGATTCAACACCACCCTTTCCACAGTTGTAGTCAACAACAAGATTGGGTCTGTACTTCTTCTTGCCATCATACTTTACCACTTCAAGGTAATTTGGCCTTCTTTACATCCACAGATACAGGAAACCAGAGTTCCTTTCCAAATGACATTACCCCATTTATTTCCTCGGTAGCCGATACAAGACATTTAGTTGCATAAGCATTTACCTCATTGGTTAGATGTTCCCGAAAAGTCTGCTGTTAGAAATTCATTCACAACTTGTACTTCGTTCGGGCATTGTCCTAGGTGCCTGTGGAAAACACTATTTCACCACTTGCGATGCATGAATGCTTCTCTGGAGTATTACTTACGTGCTCCCAGTTTGATTCCCTATCTTGTAAAACATGATTAGGAGCCGCTGGTGCGGCATCAGTTGTAGGCCTAAAAGTGACATATTTCACGGCAAAACACCACTTTGTTCACCCCTACGAGCGCTGAAGTTTCTATCACATGAACTACTTTCACTACTTTCCATATCCACTAAATTCTTCGTCACTTATTTCTATATCAATGTCATTCTCTTCTAAAAATTCCCATATAATCGCTTCGTCACTCAACATGGAGGCAGCCATGATTTTGCTTACGATGGGGTTGCTAAGATACTGGTTATTCTTTCCACGGAATAAATGCACAGACGTGTTTATCGAATACATCAATGGAATAAAACAGTGCTTCCATCTGTCAAGAGGTTACCTAACTAATATCAAATCCTTCACAAAGGAAACCTGCTTGGAGTGGGTCCGGAAATAAACAGTACGCGCAGACGGAGCGATCCGTCTTTGTACCGGAGTGCAGTCGAGAGCCAGGACGGAGAGATCCTTCAAAGTACATCAAGTGGTTAAACATACAATGTGATAAATAAGCCATTCAAGAGGTATCTTGCTTTCCTGTTTCATACTTCATAAGAGATAGTGTTTGTGATAAGCCTTATAATTTCACCATTACTCACCTGAAAATTCGTTGCATGAATGAATTCGTCATTACCAGGATGCACATTTGATCACTGTCTTTGTCCACTTCATAGCATGAGTGTCATCTTCTTTCAGTATGACTATGTTGCTATGGGGTATTTCATTGCCCATTTATTGAGATATTCATTTCACCATCTCTTCCAGGAGTTCTGGGTTAGCTGCTGAAAATATAGCTATGTGGGCAAGGTTGTGATGAGAGGGGAAGTAAAATCAATATCAGGGAGTGTAGTAATATGCTCTTCTATAAGGAAATGGGATGTAGTTAGGTAAGAAGTGTCAAAAGGGTCATCATTTAGCTTTGGTGATAGGATGTGAGAGTATGTATAGTAAGAATGGTCCATTCTTTTTTGGTGAAGTGATAAGAATCCATCACTCATCTGAGGTGTTATATCAGAATCTTGACAGCTGCTTCCTAGATTCCACCAAAGTGTGATGCTGCACAAGGGATGAAATGCCACATCAGTCCCATGTCTGCAGTTGTGTGAAAAGATGGTTTCTGAGGGTGGTTTTGCAGAAAGGCCTTGATTTCTGTAGGTGCTCGGAAGAAGTTTGTGCTGTAATTACTCTAAATGTTCAGGGGTTGACCTCTCTGAGAACTAAGTCTATAAGGTGCAGAGAGAAATGTTGTGGTGAGATCAGATATCATGTCTATGTAGACAGCCTTGGTAGCTAGGCAGTTTGGTCTTGTTCTATTTCACACAATTTTTCATTCGAATTTGGCCAGCGGTTCTAAGGCATGGGTAATTCTGGGTTAGAGGCACCATTGTGTATTACACGTTAATTGTTCTGAGGTATCTGCATTCATCATAGAACACTTAAGACATGTATCAGTGAGGCTTCTTTCTGTCCCCTTTGCTGATGAGATCCTAAGAGAGTTGAGTGTCAGGATGAAATAGTCAAAGGTGTTCCGCCATCATAATTATATTTGTGAGATGATACAGAATTTCTAAATTTTTTACTCCACTAATATTGGAGTCTCCCGCCAACAAGAAGATCGCCTTCTAGTTTCCTGCACAATATTAATATAATATTTGTGTACAGGGTTCAATTCCGATACAAATAGTGGACTTTAATTTCACTCCATGGGTTGTTTACAACAATCTCAGATAATTATATGTTACAAATCTCATGACTGGTCCGTATTGAAATGTAAATTAATTCAACAATGTTAAAAAAAGTTTATTGAAATCCACGTATTCAATATGCATTGGGGTCTTAAAATTAAGATTTATATATTGTAATACTAATTTAAGGGGACATGTTCCGCCCATTGTTTGGGCATCATCAGCCATGATCTCATGCCTAATGGATTATAATCAGGATCCTGATTACTCTAGTCAAGGTGTTACATAGAGGAATGTGTGTTTATAAAAATGAGGAAACTTGTAAGTTCACAAACAACAATTTACACAATTAAGACACGTTAAAAAAATCTTTGGTGAGAGGATGTATGTGTTATAAGAGTGGTACCTTCTTTGTTGGTGAAGCAATAAGAATCCATCACTCTTCTCAGGTGATATATCAGACTCTTGACAGCTGCTTCCCAGATTCCACCAATGTGTGGTGCTGCAGGAGGGATGAAATGCCATGTCAGTCCCATGCCTGCATTTGTGTGAAGAGTTGGTTTTCTGAGGGTTGTTTTGCAGAAAGGCCTTGATTTCTTTTGCTGCTTCAAAGAAGATTGTGCCATTATCACTGTAAATGTTCAGCCTACAGCCTGCAGCGCATAAGCTCAATGTTCCGCCCATCTTCTCTCTTCCACCACACCCCCTTCCATCAATTACACACAGATACAATACAAGAAGTGCAACTGTCATTGGTTCTGATGCTGCAAAGGCAACTACTTCCCACCAGAAAGGTCGATGGGGTGAGTAATTCTATACACAGCATTTTTCGTCAAATTTTACCCTTTTTGCTCTAATCTTAAAAACCCTTTAGCCTCCTCTCGTTACAGATTCTTCACCACACATCCCACAATATTCAATTTCAACAATGAAGCTGTAGACAACTTCTAGCACAAGCATCCCCATTTGACTAATATGACAAGAGGAGGCTATCACATCAGCTAATAAAGACACACACGGCAACACACAGTCGTGAACCTTTTTTCACGTTTTCAACAAAAATAAGAAGACTGTGGCATCACCAAACAAATACGGGATTAACAGGGTGTCCACCCGTATGGAATACTGGTAACCCGGGAATGTCAGAGAATTCCAGAAATAGTGGGAAAACCAGGAAATTCAGAAAAAAATCTTGAAATTCGTTCTTCTGCCAGATAAAATGGACATATCCTATTTGTCCGTTAATAGAAGCATATTTTTCAATTTTTGTAAGATTAATCTTGGGCATGTCTTTTATGCCAGGAATAAATTGTAATGAAACCTGAGTAAACATTAACAAAACCAAGTGTGATCGCGAATATGAAGTAACTGATATCTTCAATAGCTATATGAATAGCATATAGCAAGCAGTAGCGACTATGTTCGATCGAATTTTCAATGTTTTGATCTGCTTACTATTGTATATTCTGTGTTGAGGAATGGTGAGGCTTATATTGCGTTCTCAGTTTTCTAATCGCTTAAATGTATGGCTTCCACAGCAAAGTATGCATATAGACAAAATTCCACTACCCAACAAATTACTGTTTGTTTACTACGTAATGACGTGTGCGATAGTCACTACCTCATAAAATGTAAAAAGAGAAAAGACACTGACTCAATGCATGAAGGTGTGAAATTCGCTTAAACTTAATACTCCTTCGAGTGCTCATTATTATTATGATTATTATTATTATTACAATTATTAAATGTGCTGATGTAGGTAAACCTTGTGTAAATGTGACCAGCAATGTGACACTGTTCGAGTCGCGCCATGTTGAGTTTCTAACCTATCTGATGAAATGGTTGGTGACGGACGTCAGTGAGTGAGGCTCCACAGTAATCAAGTGATTTGAAGGTGTTGTACTTCAGTGGAAGTGATAGAAACTTGCGCAACTGTTATGTTTGTATTTACGAATCGATATACCCTTATTTTTTGTCGGTGTTGATCTTTTTCTTCCAAATTTGCAATGTAAAGAAAATGGGGAAACGATGGAGTTGGAAGCCCAGCCACTACCAGTGCTGCCAGCGTAGACTGCCTCGTGAAGTGTGTGCTGGATGATTTCAATAACTCGGACAGCTTCTTGGAAAAAAATTGTGCAGGCCATTTCGACCCGCATGACACAACTGGTTGTAAAAGAATTTGAAAAGTTTTCAAATTTTAATATCGAAGCATTTTCAGATTTAACTGAAGAACATGGTAACAAGGAGGCAGAAATCTGCAAACTGAAGGAGGATATGGATGCCAAGTGCAATTCATTGGAGCAGTACAGAAGGAGAAGTAATGTAAGAAATTACGGCATCCCTGAATGTTCGAACGGAAACTGTGATGGACTAGTGCTCAACGTGTGCAAAGTAGTAGGTGCAGATGTTAGACTTAATGACATTGATAGGTGTCACAGAGTAGGACCTTGATTACCAGAGAAAACAAGGCGTATCCTAGTGATATTTGTGTCTTATCGGTCAGAGCAGGATGTCTTCACTAGGAAAACGAAACTGAAAGGCTTATCCACAACAATCCATGAAGATTTTACGGCTATCAGAATGTCCATCTTGAAGACAGCAATCCAGTGTTTTGTTCTTACAAACACTTGGACTGACTCAGGAGACATCGTAATCAAGAAGGCAGACAGGGTGGAATTAAGAGTGTGCCAGTTAAAGGAACTTCCTATGGCATAAGCTTCTGTTGCAGTGCTGCCTTATCACTTGACAATGTGAGTCAACTCCCATCCTTTACCGTAAGTCGCAGCTGAGAAGCTAGCTTTTTAAATTTTTTTCAAGTAACCTTATCTATCTATCTAGGTATCTTTCATCTATCTACGTATCTATCCATTTACCAAATTGATTTATCTATTTATCTAAATATCTATTCGCTTATCTGTTTTCTTATCCTACCACCTGTCCATCCACTTACTCTTTAATAAAATTTTCCTATCTGGATCTAATTTAAGTCGGGCCTCTGTATTACGTCTACATAGATCTAACATCAACACTACATAGAGTAAGCTCCTACTTGAGTATTCTGTACGCCTAATCGGCTGTTGCACGTTATCACTATTATTATTATTGTTATTATTATTATTATTGTTATTATTATTATTATTGTTATTTATATTATTATTATTATTATAACTCACAATTTAATTATCTAAAATACATAAATTGCTGACCGTTCTTAGGATGTAGTCGCATGCTGTTTTCTAGTTAGTTTCATTTTAGCAGTTGGTAATGCATACCACAAACAGCCGTAATCCCTGTGACCATAGCAGTACTTGCCTTGTCACACTTCCCCTTCCCCACCCATCCCTTCAAACTGTCTACCTGCTAGTCCATTGACCCAAACTCCACCCCTTGAACCTACAACACACATTCTCTAGTCAGCCCTAAATAGACATAAAAGCGCACTTGACATGTCACCTTAATGCCGAGAGTTTAGTTTCTCAAACTTGTATAGATGAAATAAAAGCGATTTTCATACCACTGTCCTTTGATATAATCTTATGCAGTGAATGTTGTTTGAAAGTCCAATATCAGGCTAAGAATCTGGAATTACCTGCCTACTGCCTATCAATTGCGGGAGAAATATGGCTTAACCTTGGTATATCTGAAATAAATCGAACGCATGCGTTATGTACCTTTTGGAACTTGATGGAAAGTGAGGCGTTCAGGTTACTGTATACTACGTCACAGTAGTCGAATATTGGCATTACTTTGGATAAGCAATTTTCTTACATTTTGGGGGAGTAAATCTCTGAGGTTTTTAAGGGAATGTGAGGAAAAAACACTCGCTGACATATACCTGTTATATGATCGTTCCAACTAAGGTTTTTATCCATTATCATCCCTAAGTGTTTAACTGTGTCTTTGAATTGTAACTGAGTGCCTCTTAATGTTACTGAGTGGGTATGGATGTCTGTAAGTTGTGCGTGGATTTTTTGGGTAGCTAAAAGAATACACTGCGATTTTTGGGCATTGATTTTTAGTGCATGGTCATCGGTCCACCTACATATTCTTCCTAGGTCGTCGTTCATATTATTTATTGCAGTCGGTAAGTCACAATGATGTGCATGTGTATATATCTGTATGTTGTCTGCGTACTGTAACCTGTGCTGGCATTGTAGCCCTAATTCTTATCAAGTTCCGCGTTGTTCCGACAACAATGTATGTATAACCGTCGCGCTGTACTTCCTCTCAATTTGCGTCATGTTGTATTACTAATTGAATATGTTGTTGTCCGTGCTATCTTTCCTCTTAAATGCTACTAATTAACTATATGAAATCGGGGACGAATATACAGATCAAGCACGGTGGTTGCATGCCAATGTTTAGTCAGCATCTCAGGGTAAAACATCCATATATATCCGATAATACTATCTACCTTCGTAAGTTCCATTGAAGAGGGTGAATTTGTTCAATAAGTTACTCATTTTCCCCCAAAATCCTATTGTAAAATCAATATGAGCCTCTAAATATATCATAACTCCGAAATACCAGTCTATATATTATCTTATAACTAATCTTCCTATCTCTACCTTGGAACATAAACGCTTAAATAATCTTAAAACTAATTTATTAGCATGCTAATACTACAAATAATAAAATAATATCAATCTCTGGTAATAGAAGAAAATAAACTCAAATGTAACACATTATCATTCTTGACAAATCAAATTTTTGAATTAATACAATTAAAATTGGGTAGGTTTCATTAATTCATTTGGGCATTAATTATTATTTTGTTGTGTGACCACATTTCATGATTTGATTTCATCATGGGGATAAATAAGGTTTATTCTTTATTAAAGGAAGGAGTGTTCTTTCTTTCCATTAAGGGCTATTTGCAGTCTTCTTTAGGATTGGTTTGGAAATACGTATTGACTTGTTTGTGGCATGAGATAAGTAACTCCTTTCCAACTATGGCTTCAAAATGCCATCGTAAGTAATTAAAAGAAATTAATCCTAACCATATTAATATCAACTCCAACATCCTTATATTTTAAAAAATATGTGCCTAAATAAAATCAAAAATTTTCATTTACGAGTGCCATATCCATGTTCATCAATCGTCATAACCTGCTAGCGTCGTACAGATCAATTAAATACTATGTGCATATTCAATTAAAACGAATCCTTTTACTGCCTACCGATGTGCCACGTTTAGGTTAAAACGTACTCCAATATTATATATTCACTATGTGAGACAAATATATTGCTAGGCGACCATATCTCTTTCCCATATGTGCTTCAAAACACATGTAAATTACGATCAACCTATCTCAATATTTGATTTAAGTTCAACCAATCGACCATGCTATGCTATACTTAATATTCACGTATCTAGGCCTTAATTCCATTGCTTGCCTCATTTTCAATCATAACATAACCGTAGCTAGGCCATAAATTCGTGCCTATGTCATTCAATCATTCTTTACCCAATAACTATTCAACATTTCAAAAACACCAACAACATATTATTATCGCATCTAATTACTGCGATTCCTCCGCATACAATCAATATCTTTACTCAACTTCCCCATATTTAATACTACGTCGCAGTAAAACACTTCTTTTACCTCAGTATCTATTCATAACACTGCAAGCTGCTAGTTTATTCCAATTTTTCGGAAGTATGAACGATATTGGCCTTGTTAGTCGATCTGGTCGTTGGGTAACCTAGGCTTCTTACTATACACTTAACTTTCTTATCTTAGCCTCGCCTAGTTTGATATACGACGTTCTCTTAGGCATATAGGTTCAAAAACATCATCATTCACTTCCCGATACTGCTCACATTAACCTAAGATCAACTTATGAGCACGGCAGTATATTACTATACATACATAACACATATCTGTGGTTATTTTCTCTGGCATATGCCTTAGAATTCACATATTGGCACAAACAAGTTATATTTTGGCACTTCAGCACTTCTACAATTATACTACACTAAATGAAGTAATTTGATAGTTAAATTTCTTGAAAATGTTACTTATCTCAAGCCATTTTTATGTCCGATGTTGGTTTCTTCTTCCTTCTCATGGCATCTCAGAACATCTAGCCTCGTGCTGGATTACGCCATACTGGATCTCTCTAAGTCGCCGGGCCTGAGCTTACGATGATCTGGTCAGCCTTCCTCCATTTCGAGTCCAAATTCCATGTAACGAAAAGACATTGTTAATTTCACAGAATACATCTTAGTTTTTCGTATACAAAACTCTACCAAGTACATTGACTAATTGTATTCATGCTTCTTATTCTTTAAGGATAATGCTCAGAGTTAATTATATCTTTATAAATTGGTTCTTTCTTGGTGAAATAAATTGCCTAAACAATGTTATTTGAATCTTGTAGATGGATTATTCGTATCATTTGAGAAAATCTGGCCGCTTATTAAGGTACTATTGGCCTTATTTATGAATGCCTTAATCCGACACCTCTTCTTCAGCACAGTACTTGGAGTGTATTATACGTGCTTCCCTGCCGTTTTTATAAAGTAGTTTTCAATAGTGTGTTATATGATTCTTCCCGCGTACGGATTCTAGTACGGTTCTCTCGATTATAATAGTTGTCCTTCTGGTTAGGTAATCAGAATTTTATAGCACGTTTCTGGTGTAATCTTTTTTTTTTTTTGCCAAAGTAGATAAGAATAGGACGCTTTAAATTTTTTTACGTACAATTGTTCAATTTTCCTAGTTTCCTTTCCTTCTCGCCGGGCAATGCCTCTTAATTGCGATCAAATTGTCATAAAAAGTTACTGCGTGCATTCTTGACGCTTGAAGCTGACCTGCGCCATTTTTCATCCGATCTATCTTCATGTCAATTGACGTCAATTGTAACGTAATGGTACAGTACACATATTATTGACAATGTTTAATTACTTGTGTTATTCCTGAAGGTTGTGGGTTTTGATTCCTTTAGCTGTTATGTTAGTTTCTTTCCCAGGCGGCCTGGTGATTTTTTTTATTTGCTCGCTTCTCTAATGTTAGTTACCAAGTGATGTAAACCATCAGGCAATTACACGTCTCCAGGGTTCAAATCTGTAGCCTAGAGCTCAATGCGCGAACAATAAACTTTGTACTCCCTGTCTTACTAAATAAGTTACTTCGGAGTCTAGTCAACTTGCTCGTACCGCCAATGTTCTTTTGCTGAGATGTGCATACTAGGCTAATTGCAAAAACAATGAACTTTGTATTTCATATCACAGCAAATATTTCGAAGTCTAATCAGAATGTTCTTGGAATCTGTCTTTTTTTTTTTTTGCTAAGACGCACATATGTCACGATCTCACTTAGTACATAATTTGTTGCATTCTCTTTCCACATTCAATTGACATAGTTTGTGCTAATCGTTCACACCTAGTCTTTAGTGAAAGAAAAGCCCGTCATCGATTCTGGGTCGGGTTGAGGACTTTTAATATTTTTTCTTCTTGTGAACTCAAGACTTTAAGTTCTGATTCGAAGTTAGCTCCAGGTTTGAGAACCCAATTCAGCGATTGTTTTCTTTGTTCAGAATTAAGAGTTTTAATTTTTGGTGTTAGATATTTGAATAGCACTTCAGCTTTGGGTCCAAGCGAGCTCAATGTTCAAATCCTGGTTCTGTAGGTGATTTTTTCCTCTGAATCTTGTAAGGCTAAAGCTAGGTGTTTTAGTGAAACACATAAGCTGTTAATGTACAGTCATTTAGTTAGCATGCGTGTTTCTTTCCCAAGTAAATGATTCCCGGGTTCGAATCCTAGTCGGGTCAGCGAATTTTTCATTCCTTGTAGCTGAAAGGTTCGGTGTTTTAGATTCAACACACAATCATTTAGTTACTATGGTAGTCAGCAATCCAAGGGAAAGATTGCTGAGTTATATTCCCAGTCGGTGAGGGGATTTTTAATTTCTCTCAGCTCAAACGTTAGGTGTTTTGAATTAAATGGACACTTTCAGTGTGCAGTCATTTACTTAGCAGGATACTCAGCAGTCCAAAGGGATGAGCTCTGCGTTCAGTTCCCGGTCACATATAGTGCGAACATATTTTTCCAGTTCTGAACACTTATATTTTAATCCCTTGAGTGATATCAACAGTATTATAAGCTACTATAAGCCTCCAGAATGCAAATCTCTGAGCTCGAATTGTTACAATAAGAAAATTGGGGTTCCAAGCACTAAATACCAACAGCACATTACGCATCAGCCTACATGCTAGCATCTTTGACTCTGCAGTCGCTCAGTTCAAGGAGCTTGAGGTAGCTATATAAAGGTATGTCCCTAAGAATAATGCACATGCATTAAACCTTTTACCATCTCTGTAGTCCCATACCACCATCTTGTTCCACGTTCAGCTCTTGAGTCCTAGACTGTAGCTCATTCCCTTTCGCCCTTTAGTTTTAGCCCTATTGCCATTTTGTTCTTTAGCCATTTAACACTTTTGCACATTTGTCCTTTGCCATGTTGATCTGTATCATTTTTGCGCTTTTGGCCTTTTGCAGTCACTCAGTTCCATGATCTGATGTCACCTTTGAGCGTTATGCCCCTACGAATATAGCACACCTATTAAGCTTTACACCATCTCCCTTGTCCTATTAAAATAATGTGAATGGCCGTCATCCATTTCCAACCTCAGCTCCTAACATCCATGGACCATATCTCATCTTGTCTAGCTAAGTTAAGCCTGGGATCGAATCTCAAACTCGAGTCTATAACGCCCTTGCAAGGTTAAACCGGGCAACAAATCCATGCCTGATAGATTCAGCCAGTACTCTTGGACATCAAACTTGTCTGTAAAGCTAATGACGTTGTAAGGTTAAGCCTAGGGTTGAATCCAGGGCCTACGATGTTAGGCCCCGAGTCGAACCCGTGCTCGTTAGGTTAAGCTTGCACTCTTGGCCAAGTCCTACTTTCAAATCCCCCCCCCCAATTTATGGTCATGTGGGGTTAATCATTTTATTTAGGCATAATTTTGACATTACGTATCTTCATCATTTATTGAAAACTTTAACTTCATGAACATTCGAGAACTTATGTCACTCTCACTATAAGAATCATGATCGATTAACTAGAAGAACGATCACTTTAGGGCAGTGCGAAGATTTGTTAATCTATCTTCACTCATTATAGAAGACAGACTAATAATGGTTTAAAATTTGCATTAATTAGTTACGTTTTTTAATTAGACAAGCTTGGGGTTGTTGAGTGAGCACAGAGAGTGATTATTATTTTAAACTGCGGTTGTCGATTCATGTGCTCTGCAATATACTCTCCATAATGCAGTATTCGTTGCTACTTCCTCACAGAGCTCGATAGCTGCAGTCGCTTAAGTGCGGCCAGTATCCAGTATTCGGGAGATAGTAAGTTCGAACCCCACTGTCGGCAGCCCTGAAAATCGTTTTCCCTCATTTCCCATTTTCACACCCGGCAAATTCTGGGGCTGTACCTCAATTAAGGCCACGGCCGCTTCCTTCCCACTGCTAGCCCTTTCCTGTCCTATCGTCGCCATAAGACCTATCTGTGTCGGTGCGACGTAAGGTAACTAGCAAAAAACAAATAATAATAAAAGCTATTTCCTCAGTGATCATAAATATGTGCTATGGTACCATTCTGTCACTTGACAAGGCTAGGCTATTTGCATTTAGCACTATCTGCCTTCATAAATAGAGCACCCAATGTCATTAAGGCCTATTATTAACACTCAATCATTTACATCCACTTTCATTACTTTCAACATAACTTATTTTTATATCATACGTTTAGTCCTTAATATACAATACATGAATAACATTTAGGTGACAATTTATACTTCATTGATGAAATTATGTAAGATGAGGTGTCATATTCTATAAACATTGGGGAATAAATACATCATATCCATCCCAATTCGTCTTTTAGGTTCTAAGTGTAACAAATTGGTCTATGATTTTTAACACTTGATTGCTAGTGCACTACACTGTTAATGAAATTCAAATAATTGAAGACTTACAATATCAACGCATTTTATCTGATAGAACTACATTCATGTTCATAAAAAACAGAACACCATGAAAGACTAGAACAGGAAGTTCTTATTCACAAGACGTGTTCATTAGTATGTTCTGCTGAAACGAGTAGCGTTTCAGTCACCCAGAATCGGCATATGTCCCGTTGCCTAGTAGGCACTGGGTCCTCCAAAGGCACTGACAATTTATTCCATGTGTGATGGCATCTACATGTATAAGGCGCGAATGGCGCCCTGGGGTATATCCATTCATGCTTTATTCACTTCGTTCCACAGTTCATCTGTGGTGGCTGGCATTGTGTCACAGCGAAGCACCCGTCCTTTCACCATACCCCACACATTTTCAATTGGCGACAAGTCCAATGATCAGGTGGGCCAGGGCAACAGTCTGACCTTCTGTGACAAGAAGAAAGCACGTGTTCGTGCAGCGATATGTGGTGTCTGGGGCGTCGTGCAGAAAGGGTATGTCATTTACGTAGGTCAAACTGGTAACAGTGACCTGGACACGCACCAACTGTGATTTGTAGTTGTACCCAATAGCACTCCACACCATAATGCCTTGAGTTGGCGGTGTATGTCTTTTGTGAATGCAGTCAGTGTGATGTCTCTCCACCAGTCTGCGGCAAACGAAAATGCGGCCAACGTTTTCAAACAGACAGAACCTGGTTTCGTCTGAAAATACTGACTGCCGCCATTCCTGTCCCCAGAGACGTCACTCCATACACCATTGCAGTCTGGCATATTTATGCACATTAGTCAAAGGTAGGGGGAGAGGTGGACGATGCGCCGTTAACCCAGATCATAATAAACTTGGACGGACTCTCACTCCTGAAAGTACGATATGTTACACTGTTCCACTGTTGCGCCAGAACCGAGGAGGATGAATATCTGTGATCTGTGTTGCAATGCTATTCCGATTAGGTTTCGATCTTCTTGGGGTTGGGGGAGGGTTGTGGGCGGTGCGACCAGACACATCTGGTCGTGTTCTATAGCCTCCTGTGAACGTTCTGTACACACCATTTGCACAGCCGACACACTTCTTCGTACGCGAGCTACAATTTCCCAGATATATGTATATCACGTTCTCTCATTCTTCTTTCAAAATCACTCATCTGACAGTACTTTTCTTGCATACGTCTGCGAGGCATCCTGCACATATGCTCAAGTCACACTGATCCAGTACCTTCGGTTTACAGCGACAATGAGAGCCGCAGGTACAGTTTACCAGCCAATGGTGGTGCACAGATGTATCGATGAGGACCTTGTACCTGATATTCGACATGGTTCAAATGCTAATCATTTCTTCAGAACATACTAGTCCACATGTCTTGTGAATATGAACTTCCTATCTCTAGTCTTTCAAGCTGTTATGTATTTTAAGGACATGAGTGTATTTCAGTCACACACAAAATTTACCAACACCAATAAGTAGATGAGAAGCGGTAAGGATCTGTAACAACACAAAATGATCCATAATATTATTACAAGAAAGAAGTCCTTCTGAAAAGGAAATTAATATTTTAAAAATGTATTTAAATTTTTATGATGGAAGTTGATTCAGTTGGTTCTTGTTTGTGGGTTACTGTAGTCACGTCCTAGTTCGTGAACCATGGGCAACGGCTGAGTGGCCTAGTAAGTGGTCCTGAGAGTCGGGATACCAGTTGCTATGGAATGGGAGTGGGGATCTCGGACATATTCTGAGTCGTGGCCCTCCTTGTGCTCAGGCGGCTAGGACTATACAATTCACCGGTGGTCCATAACCCGTTAGAGGAGAGATCCTCACTTGGACTATTTGCAAGTAGGGCAGCATCCTGCTTCATGAATTTACCGAGCTCAGAACACTTTAAGCAAGCCTCGGACCTTTGGGAGTAATGGAGTCCCACTCCCATTTGACAGGCGAGGGACTCCTTGGAAACAACTTGGCGAACGAAATGGAATTCGATGGGGATCTATCAATATTAATGGGGCTTATGGAAGAAAGAAGGTAGAACTGGCTGAGTTAGCAAAGAGGATGCATCTGTATGTGCTAGGAGTAAGTGATATTCGGGTAAGGGGAGATAAGGAGGAGGAGATAGGAGATTATAAAGTGTACTTGACGGGTGTTAGAAAGGGAAGGGCAGAGTCTGGGGTAGGGCTCTTTATCAGGAATACCATTGCACGCAACATAGTTTCGGTTAGGCACGTAAATGTGCGAATGATGTGGTTAGATTTGTCAGTGGGAGGAATTAGGACAAGAATTGTGTCCGTGTATTCACCATGTGAGGGTGCAGATGAGGATGAAGTTGACAAGTTTTATGAAGCATTGAGTGACATCGTGGTCAGGGTCAACAGCAAGGATAGAATATTGCTAATGGGCGATTTCAATGCGAGAGTTGGGAATAGAACTGAAGGATACGAAAGGGTGATTGGTAAATGTGGGGAACATGTGGAAGTTAATGGGAATGGGAAGCGTTTGCTGGACTTCTGTGCTAGTATGGGTTTAGCTGTTATGAATACATTCTTCAAGCATAAGGCTATTCACCGCTACACATGGGAGGCTAGGGGTACCAGATCTATAATGGACTATATCTTAACAGACTTCAAATTCAGGAAATCTTTTAGAAATGTACGAGTTTTTCGGGGATTTTTCGATGATACAGACCACTATCTCATCTGTAGTGAACTAAGTATCTCTACGCCTAGGGTAGAGAAAGTGAAATCTGTCTGCGAACAAATAAGGGTAGAAAATCTCCAGGACGAGGAAATTAGACAGAAGTACATGGATATGATTAGTGAGAAGTTTCGAACAGTAGACAGTAAGCAAGTTCAGGATATAGAAAGTGAATGGGTGGCATATAGGGATGCTGTAGTAGAAACAGCAAGGGAATGCCTAAGAACAACTGTGTGTAAAGATGGGAAAAGGCGAACATCTTGGTGGAATGATGAAGTGAGAGCAGCCTGTAAACGTAAAAAGAAGACTTATCAGAAATGGCTCCAAACAAGGGCCGAGGCCGACAGGGATGGGTACGTAGATGAAAGAAACAGAGCAAAACAAATAGTTGTTGAATCCAAAAAGAAGTCATGGGAAGATTTTGGTAATAACCTGGAAAGGCTAGGTCAAGCAGCAGGGAAACGTTTCTGGACAGTAATAAAGAATCTTAAAAGGGAGGGAAAAAGGAAATGAACTGTGTTTTGGGTAATTCAGGTGAACTCATAATAGATCCCTGGGAATCACTGGAGAGGTGGAGGGAATATTTTGAACATCTTCTCAATGTAAAAGGAAATCATCATGGTGGTGTTGCGAACAGCCAAGCTCATGGGGAGGAGGAAAATGATGTTGGTGAAATTATGCTTGAGGAAGTGGAAAGGATAATAAATAAACTCCATTGTCATAAGGCAGCAGGAATAGATGAAATTAGACCTGAAATGGTGAAGTATAGTGGGAAGGCAGGGGTGAAATGGCTTCATAGAGTAGTAAAATTAGCGTGGAGTGTTAGTAAGGTACCTTCAGATTGGACAAAAGCAGTAATTGCACCTATCTATAAGCAAGGGAACAGGAAGTATTGCAATAACTATCGAGGTATCTCATTGATTAGTATACCAGGCCAAGTATTCACTGGCATCTTGGATGGGAGGGTGCGATCAGTCGTTGAGAGGAAGTTGGATGAAAACCAGTGTGGTTTCAGACCACAGAGAAGCTGTCAGGATCAGATATTCAGTATGCGCCAGGTAATTGAAAAATGCTACGAGAGGAATAGGCAGTTGTGTTTATGTTTCGTAGATCTAGTGAAAGCATATGACAGGGTACCGAGGGAAAAGATGTTCGCTATACTGGGGGACTATGGAATTAAAGGTAGATTATTAAAATCAATCAAAGGCGTTTATGTTGACAATATTGGGCTTCAGTGAGAATTGATGGTAGAATGAGTTCTTGGTTCAGGGTACTTACAGGAATTAGACAAGGCTGTAATCTTTCACCTTTGCTGTTTGTAGTTTACATGGATCATATGCGGAAAGGTATAAAATGGCAGGGAGGGATTCAGTTAGGTGGAAATGTAGTAAGCAGTTTGGCCTATGCTGACGACTTGGTCTTAATGGCAGACTGTGCCGAAAGCCTGCAGTCTAACATCTTGGAACTTGAAAATAGGTGCAATGAATATGGTATGAAGATTAGCCTCTCGAAAACTAAATTGATGTCAGTAGGTAAGAAATTCAACAGAATTGAATGTCAGATTGGTGATACAAAGCTAGAACAGGTTGATAATTTCAAGTATTTAGGTTGTGTGTTTTCCCAGGATGGTAATATAGTACGTGAGATTGAATCAGGGTGTAGTAAAGCTAATGCAGTGAGCTCGCAGTTGCGATCAGCAGTATTCTGTAAGAAGGAAGTCAGCTCCTAGACGAAACTATCTTTACATTGGTCTGTTTTCAGACCAACTTTGCTTTACGGGAGCGAAAGCTGGGTGGAAACAGGATATCTTATTCATAAGTTAGAACTAACAGACATGAAAGTAGCAAGAGTGATTGCTGGTACAAACAGGTGGGAACAATGGCAGGAGGGAACTCGGAATGAGGAGATACAGGCTAATTTAGGAATGAACTCGATGGATGAAGCTGTACGCATAAACCGGCTTCAGTGGTGGGGTCATGTGAGGCGAATGGAGGAGGATAGGTTACCTCGGGGAATAATGGACTCTGTTATGGAGGGTAAGAGAAGTAGAGGGAGAACAAGACGACGATGGTTAGACTCTGTTTCTAACGATTTAAAGATAAGAGGTATAGAACTAAATGAGGCCACAGCACTAGTTGCAAATCGAGGATTGTGGCGACGTTTAGTAAATTCTCAGAGGCTTGCAGACTGAACGCTGAAAGGCATAACAGTCTATAATGATAATGTATGTATGTATGTTGATTCAGTCCTTGCTGGCAAAGTCTCATGATGGGTCCCTTACCACCCTTTAGGTTGTGGTGGCATCACCCCTTTTAGTAGCACATTCTGGAAGGAATATCCTTTGCATGGTGCACCGTGATGGATGTAGAGATTTCTGTTGCAAACAACATGATGATTCCCCTTGTTCCTTGCCTTGCAGGCTTCCTTTAACACTAGGCTTGCTCACACACATACACACACACGCGCACACACACACACACACACACACACACACACACACACAGAGACAGAAACTAAAACAGCACATTAATATGTGCTCCAACCCTGCCTATTTAAATGTCAGTCGACACTTAACTTGCGGGTTCAGATGATTTAAGCATACCCCACGTGTTCCTGAATTAATATTGTAGTGGTTATGTCTTGCAGAAGACGCAATAAAGTGTTCTCTTTGCAAGACATAACAGCTAATAAACGTCTCTTGGCGTAGAATAACTTGTAGGATTGTAGTGGGAAAGCGAAGCGAAGTTGTGCTCTAAAGTAGACCTGTATGAAAGCAGTAGACTAAGAGCTGAGTAAGTTGAGCGTCGATTACACACTGCCTTTATCATTTCTCAGCCTAGAACGTGTGATGAGTTGGAAACCAGTCATTAAATTTCTTCACGTCTCCTTTAAAAATCATGGTTCGAAACTGGTCTTTTGAAGAGTTCTGAAAACTTGCTGGGCACTGCTAGCCTTGAAAATGTTAGCTATTTATATCTGTCGCATGCAAAGCTACTGACCTGTACGAGAAAAGGAACGGATCGCCACGCGGGCATGCAGCTATGAGCTTAAAGGCAACTTGCTCTAAGGTTTTTGCGGCAGTCTCAATGTTAACTGTAATTATGCCATATTCGGATACAATATGTTTATGATATAGATGTTGATTCCCATAGGGAATCTGAAATATTTGTCCTGAATGAGCAAATTTATAATACCAATATAAATGGTCCGTTATTGGACATTATAAATTTTCCAGCTAGCTCATTCTTGGTTGCCAGCGTTTCGCCCTCGTGTGCTAGGGTGGGCTCATCAGTTGGTACCTAGCACACCTACCAATACGCTGGCTAGTGCACACCGTGGAGGCCACCGCGTAGGCTAACTGGAGCCACCGGCAGTGCCAATGCACTAAGAGACTTTGTCTCATCACTAAAAATTGATGCCTGCTTGGCCATCAGATGATATAGATGTTGATTCCCATAGGGAATCTGAAATATTTGTCCTGAATGAGCAAATTTATAATACCAATATAAATGGTCCGTTATTGGACATTATAAATTTTTTCCAGCTAGCTCATTCTTGGTTGCCAGCGTTTCGCCCTCGTGTGCTAGGGTGGGCTCATCAGTTGGTACCTAGCACACCTACCAATACGCTGGCTAGTGCACACCGTGGAGGCCACCGCGTAGGCTAACTGGAGCCACCGGCAGTGCCAATGCACTAAGAGACTTTGTCTCATCACTAAAAATTGATGCCTGCTTGGCCATCAGATGATATAGATGTTGATTCCCATAGGGAATCTGAAATATTTGTCCTGAATGAGCAAATTTATAATACCAATATAAATGGACTATAAATGCACTAGCCAGCGTATTGGTAGGTGTGCTAGGTACCAACTGATGAGCCCACCCTAGCACACGAGGGCGAAACGCTGGCAACCAAGAATGAGCTAGCTGGAAAATTTATAATGTCCAATAACGGACCATTTATATTGGTATTATAAATTTGCTCATTCAGGACAAATATTTCAGATTCCCTATGGGAATCAACATCTATATCATCTGATGGCCAAGCAGGCATCAATTTTTAGTGATGAGACAAAGTCTCTTAGTGCATTGGCACTGCCGGTGGCTCCAGTTAGCCTACGCGGTGGCCTCCACGGTGTGCACTAGCCAGCGTATTGGTAGGTGTGCTAGGTACCAACTGATGAGCCCACCCTAGCACACGAGGGCGAAACGCTGGCAACCAAGAATGAGCTAGCTGGAAAAAATTTATAATGTCCAATAACGGACCATTTATATTGGTATTATAAATTTGCTCATTCAGGACAAATATTTCAGATTCCCTATGGGAATCAACATCTATATCATCTGATGGCCAAGCAGGCATCAATTTTTAGTGATGAGACAAAGTCTCTTAGTGCATTGGCACTGCCGGTGGCTCCAGTTAGCCTACGCGGTGGCCTCCACGGTGTGCACTAGCCAGCGTATTGGTAGGTGTGCTAGGTACCAACTGATGAGCCCACCCTAGCACACGAGGGCGAAACGCTGGCAACCAAGAATGAGCTAGCTGGAAAATTTATAATGTCCAATAACGGACCATTTATATTGGTATTACAATATGTTGTAGACGAAGAATTCCTTTCCACAGTATATACTACTGTATAAATTATACAGAAGTATTAAAAGTGTATTATTTTGATATTTTGATGCGTTGATATTTTGTTGAAATCCTATGTGTGATGTGATAATTGCATTTTTGGATTCAATTGTTGTGTAGAACTTTAAAGTGAAACTATCTGTAGATTTGTACAGTGCTTACTCAGTGTCATTCTACATTATTAACAGTTTTCTAACATGCCAGCGATCTTTTAGCTGTTAATTTTAATACTGTAACTGGTTTTACAGTAAAATAGTGATAATCATTTCATTTACTATTTGTTAATTGATAATTAGCCAAGTGTCGTTGAAATGTTTTTGATCCAATCCAATCTCTTCCCTTTGGAGATAAATTGACCCATGACCGTTTCTCTGTGCTTAGATACCTTTGAACCATGATTCTCGCTTACAGCATATACCCTGCAGTTTACTAGTGTTTTCTTACACTTCTCTGAGTGTTAGCTTCCAAATATTCCATGGAATAATTACGACGGTTTATCTTCAAACAAGTGCATAGATTTTTTCTTAATATGGATAGATCTGTGGTGATATAGGGCAGTCAAAGTTCATAGAACTATTGTGATGAACCTATTTCTTGATTGTTGTCACTTTTTTCTGTACATCAGAGGGGGAATTTGTTTGTTGTATCGTGTGGTACTGAATGTTCACATTGTCAACCAATGTTAGTTGAAGTGAATTGTTTTTGAGTGTTTCACTCTAACTGAAGTTCTGTTAGGTTCAACTTGCGTTAGTTTGATCACCTCAAGAATAATGTGTTCGCAGTTTTTCTGAGTAGAGTTCTTTCGTGCAGTTTTCTTCAAGCTGTGCTGCAAGAATATAAGCATAAACTTGGAAGCATGGTCTATCGTAATTACGATGCCGATATGCTTGATAAGTCTCGTAAAGGGGTTCTTGGTGAATGGCATACTGAGAAGCTGCGAAGTAAGAAGTAAGGGCTACCTCGATCCTAGAAACGAAGAACATAGGTAGCCAGCCCATCTTGACTTCAAGGGAGGAAAGCATGCTCTGTATAGAATTGTGCATTTGGGGTTCTACTTTACTCTTTAGTTTTCCAAAGTAACCTCATGTATCGTAAAATTTTGGACATGTATATGAAAACTTATGTCCAAATGTGCATGTAAATATGGGGAACTGCTAACACCGATTTTTTTTAAAATAGTGACTTACTTTTAACATATTGTTTGAAACTACATATAAAGATACTCTCACAATAAGTATTGGAAGAGAAGGAATTCAAGCAATTGCTTCTTTTTGATACTGAGCAACTGGCCATTTAGCTATCGGCCTGAATTTGGGAGATGCTGGGTTCGAACCCACTGTTGACAGCCCTGAAGTACATGTTTTCCATGGTTTCACATTTTACGGCAAAGAAATGGTGCGACTGTACTTCAATTACGGCCACAGTTGCTTCCTTCCCACTCCTAACCATTTTTAGCTCATCAACGCCATACGACCTATCTGTGTCGGTGTGAAAGGGAAATGGTAGAAACCATCAAACAACAATATGCCGTAGGTCATGTTCAATTAACTTTCATTAATTTTTTTTTCTAGTTGCTTTACGTCGCACCGACACAGATAGGTCTTATGGCGACGATGGGACAGGAAAGGGCTAGGAGTGGGAAGGAAGCGGCCGTGGCCTTAATTAAGGTACAGCCCTAGCATTTGCCTGGTGTGAAAATGGGAAACCATGGAAAACCATCTTCAGGGCTGCCGATAGTGGGGTTCGAACCTACTATCTCCCGAATACTGGATACTGGCCGCACTTAAGCGACTGCAGCTATCGAGCTCGGTAACTTTCAATAATAAGGCTTAAATTTATGATAATAACCTACCACTGTTCTTTGACTGATAATTACATTCAAACTTTTCAGCTTTTGTCTCTTTCATAAACCAAGGAAGCTAAATGTTATGTACGTAGTCAATGAAAAGTTACATTCTCATAAGTTCCAAAGATTCAGAGTTTAGGAATATTTGTTGCTTCAGTTAAACTATTGTAATTAGGATACATCTAAATGTGGCTTAGAATTATTGTACAATATTTATTTTATTAGTAAATATCATTCTTCCTGTACTATTACTAAATTTTTCATTGTAGGGGAGATTTCTCCTTAGAAATTTAGTTATCACTAGAATTCTATTGTTCCTGTTATATTCGTGTGTATCTCTGTGTTCGGTAACCCTTTCGATACTCTAGCATTTAACAAATGGCAGGTTTCACTTCTGTTAGAGCACAGAACGGTAAGGTAGTACTAATTTAATAATAATCTGTCTAGACGTTTGACTTTGTTTGTAATCCTTGAGTAGTTCTTGCGAATTTTAAACTTTAGGCCAACTGCAATTTTCATTTCTGTTTGTGCTTAGTAATAACCTATTGTAATTAGGATACGCCTGAACGTAGTTTAAAATGATTGTAGTGTATTGCAGTAACTTATTAGAAATTAGATTGCTTATTCAATTTTTTTGAGTAGGCTTGCGAATTTCAAACTTTAATTGTAACTTCCATTTCTGTTTGTGCTTAGTAATAACCTGTTGCCATTAGGATACGTCTGAACATATTTTAAAATTATTGCAGTGTATTGTAGTGTCTGAACGTAGTCTGAACTTTGTTTAAAATTATTGTGGTGTATTATAGTATCTTATTAGATATTAGTGTGTTTATTTTATTACTGTGAAATACGAGTATTTGTGTAGTATAGTGTCTGCAGTATCTGTGATAACTCTCTTACCAGAATTCTGTTGTAGTCATTATGGTAGACTTAACTGCAGTTTAGAATTGTGTAATTCTTGTGTATTATTTTCTGTTTTCAATAATTAGCAGCGATTTTCATCCTGTTAGGGTGTTGTAGGAAAACAAAATCGTACAACTAAATAGTGTTGTAGTGTAGTAGTAGCCTATATTCACTACCTTATTGTCGTGTGATCTTTGAGAACTATCCTAGACAATATTTCCTTCCTTTCATTTTTATTTTGGTCAGAATAAGTCATCTTATTTTTCCTTTTCTTTTCATTATTCAGTAAAGAATGGCTAAGGAGTGCAAGTGTAGGAACTGTAGATGTGGCCAGGCATTAAGGAGTATGAGAGACGAGTTGGAGAGTTTGAGGGAGATAATTACGATTCTCTCAGAGGACAGGAATGAAAGTAGGCCTCCCTCAAACAATGTACAGGATACAGTAGATGTAAATGAGGGAATGGAAGGGAAAGAAAGGGGGGAACTATAGAAGACAGGTGGTTTAATGTTTTAAGTGGAAGGAGATTGCAGGCTGAGGACTCCATTCAGGATCAGAATTCAGGACAGGTGTCTGTGAGAAATCGGTATGAGTCACTGCAGGTAGAATAACAGAGGGAAGATGAACAGGGAACTGTTGCTGAGAAGTGTGGAAGTAGGAGGAAGGGAAAAGGTAGGAAAGGAAAATGTGGAGTAGTGGATAGGAAAAGACAGGTGGAACAGGGTCATGGGATGGATAAAAGGGCGGAGAAAGTAGCTTCTACAGCTGTCAGGGATGGTAGGCCTGACCATGTGGAGACGGGATCAAATGAGGTGGGGTAGGGTTGAGGCTCTGGTCCTGGAGGCTTCCATCGTTAGACATGTGGGGAATGTGTGTGTAGGAAAGGGAACCAGGGTAGAGTGTTATCCAGGAATTAGGTTAAGGCAGATGTTGAGGAAAGTAGAAAAGTAAGAGTGAAAGGAGAAGGTCTTGGTGTTTCACGTTGGTACTAAAAACGTAGGACAAGCAGGTATAAGTACCAACATAGTTAGGGATCTGGTAAATGCAGCACGCGTGAAGTTACGGAAGCGGAGATAGTTATCAGTGGAATACTGTGTAGGAGTGACACTGACTGGAAGGTGATTGGGGATTTAAATGAGACTATGGAGTGGGTATGTGGGAAACTGGGAGTGAGATTTCTAGATCCTAATGGTTGGGTAGGAGATATGGATCTGCGCTCAGATGGCTTCCACTTACACCGCAGTGGTACATATAAGTTAGGAAATTTTTTAGGAGGGTTATAGGGAGGTAAATTCAGGGAAATGGGGAGCGGTGATAAGGGAACAGGGAACTGGAAGTCAAGTAGGGGTGACATAAAATTGTTAGTGCTGAACTGTAGAAGTATTGTAAAGAAATGATTTGAATTAAGTAATTTAATATATATATACTGACTTAGCAAATGTCATGGGATAGTCACGTAATAGCGTATGGGGCCTCCTGTGGCCCTGCGAACTGCAATGAGACGCCGTGGAAGTGAGTGGACAAGTCCCTGGTAGTCCTCTCGACGCAACTGACACCAAATCGTTTGCAGAGCGTCCGCCAAAGCTGGTCTGTTCGTGGGTGCAGGATCCATGGCACGGAGCCTGCGTTCCACGACATCCCAGATATGCTCGACAGGGTTCATATCGGGCCTCCTGGGTGGCCATGGTATTCGTTGGACCTCCGCTGCATGTTCCTGGAACCATTCCCGGGCGACGTGGGAGCGATGGGGTGGCGCGTTATCATCTTGAAACACCGTAGAACCGTCTTGGCGCTGAAAGGTCAAGAATTGTTGGAGATGGTCTCCGAGCAGCTCAACATGCCGCGTACCATTCAAAGTCTCTTCCAGAACAACTAGGAGGCCCATTCCATACCAGCAAAATGCACCCCACACCATAACAGAGACACCAGCGCCCTGGACCACACCTTATTGGCAGGCACAATCCATCGCTTCATGTGTTCTGCGCCATACACGATGCCTTCCATCGGCATAGTGCAGTTGAAATCGTGATTCGTTCGACAATATCACGTTACGCCATTATTCCAGTATCCTTCCCTGGTGACTGGCGACAAATGCGCGTCGTTGTGCCCAATGACGTTGGATTGACAGTGGCACCCGTGTGCGGCGCCGGCTCCCATACCCCATAGAACCCATGTTCCTACGGATTGTCCAGTGGGAGACATGTCTAGCACGGCCTGTGTAGAATTGAGCTGTGATAAGTTTCACGGTTGCCCGTCTGTCACAACTGACAGTCCGTCTCAGATGCTGCCGGTCACGGTCATCGAAAGTGGCTGGACGGCCGGTCGTTCGTCTGTTGTGGACGGTTTCACCCGCATTCAACCATTCACGGTACACCCTGGACACGGTTTTTCGTGTGAAGCCAAATTCCCGCACCACTTCCGAAATCGCACTTCCCACCCGTCGTGCACCGACCACCATACCCCCTTCGAACAGTGGCATCTCACGTCGACGTTCCATGTTACACCTGTCACATGCACAGCCACTGCTCACAAGGTCTCCTATACAACTGCCGCTGGCACAGGGAGCATGTGGTGCGCATACAACACACCTGCGCATCAGTGCTCCGCTATCCCTTGAAATTTGCTCAGTCAGTGTATACTCACCAGATATTGTAATAGGAGTTGAATCATGGCTGAGAAACGAAATGGATGATGCAGATATTTTCTCACGGAACTGGAGTGTGAATCGTGGAGACAGGATAGGAATGGTAGGAGGGGGGAGTATTCATCCTGGTGAAAGAAGAATTTGTAAGCTACGAAAAAGTCAAAGACGAGAAACATGAAATTCTAGGTGTAAGGCTCATCTCTAAAGATAATAGGCAACTTGATGTCTTTGGAGTGTACAGACCAGGAATATAGCGCAGATGTTGATTCAGAATAATTTGATAAGATAATCAGCTATGTGGGAGACGATAAGGAAAGGAGCGTGATTGTAGTGGGTGATCTCAATTTACCAAATGTCAATTGGGAAGGTAATGCGAACGACCGGAAGCGTGACCAGCAAATGGCAAATAAGTTAACATGGGAAGGGCATCTGATTCAGAGAGTGATTTAACCAACTAGAGGGAAGAATATTCTGGATGTGGTGCTGGTAAAACCAGATGAGCTCTATAGAGAAACCGAAGTAATAGATGGTATTAGTGATCACGAAGCTGTTTTTGTGGTAGTTAAACATGAATGCGAAAGAAAGGAAGGTATTAAAATTAGGACTATTAGGCAGTACCATATGGCTGATAAAACAGGCATGAGGGAGTTTTTGAAAAGTAACTATGATAGGTGGAAAACGGTAAATAAAAATGAAAACAGACTGTGGGATGGGTTTAAAGTGATTGTTGAGGAATGTGATTATAGGTTTGTACCTTAAAAGTTTTAAGGAATGGTAAAGATCCACTATATTATAACAGGGAAGGAAAGAGACTAAGAAGGCAGTGCAGGTTGAAAAGAAATAGAGTTAGAAATGGCTGTGGAAGTAAGAAGAAATTGAAGGAACTTACTAGGAAATTGAATCTAGCAAAGAAGGCAGCTAGGGATAACAATATGGCAAGCATAATTGGCGGTCGTACACATTTTAGTGAAAAATGGAAAACTATGTATAGGTACTTTAAGGCAGAAGCGGGTTCCAAAGAGGACATTCCTGGAATCATTAATGAACAAGGGGAGTGTGTATGCGAGGATCTTCAAAAGGCAGAAGTATTCAGTCAACAGTATGTAAAGATTGTTGGTTACAAGGATGTCCAGATAGAGGAGGTGACTAATTACTAAAAAAGTATTAAAATTTACCAATGACAACAATGTCATTTACAGTAAGATACAAAAGTTGAAAACTAGAAAAGCAGCAGGAATTGCTAAGGTTTCGGGGGATATACTAAAGACAATGGGTTGGGATATACTACCATATCTGAAGTACTTATTTGATTGTTGTTTGCATGAAGGAGCTCTACCAGATAAATGGAGAGTTGCTATAGTAGCCCCTGTGTATAAAAGAAAGGGTGATAGACATAAAGCTGAAAATTACAGGCCAGTCAGTTTTACATGCATTGCATGTAAACTTTGGTAAAGCATTGTTTCTGTTTTTATTAGACACGTTTGTGAAATTAATAACTGGTTTGATAAAAGGCAGTTTGGGTTTAGGAAAGTTTATTCCACTGAAGCTCAACTTGCAGGTTTCCAGTAAGATGTAGCTGATATTCTGGATTCAGGAGGTCAAATAGACTATATCGCGGGAGACTACAGGCAAAAATGAGTGCACCTGAACTTGACAAAAGAGTGACTAAATGGGTGGCTATGTTTCTAGAAAATAGAACTCATAGGATTAGAGTAGGTGAAGCTTTATCTGTCCCTGTTAGAATTAAGAGGGGAATTCCTCAAGGCAGTATTATCGGACCTTAATGTTTTCTTATATATATAAATGATATGAGTAAAGGAGTGGAATCTGAGGTAAGGCTTTTTGCGGATGATGTTTTTCTCTATAGAGTGATAAACAAGTTACAAGATTGTGAGCAATTGCAAAATGACTACGATAATGTTGTGAGATGGATAGTAGGCAATGGTATGATGATGAACGGGGTTAAAAGTCAGGTTGTGAGTTTCACAAATAGGAAAAGTCCTTTCAGTTTTAATTACTGCGTTGATGGGCTGAAAGTTCCTTTTGAGGATCATTGTAAGTATCTGGGTGTTAATATAAGTAAAGATCTTCATTGGGGTAATCACATAAATGGGATTGTAAATAAAGGATACAGATCTCTGCACATGGTCATGACGGTGTTTAGGGGTTGTAGTAAGGGTGTAAAGGAGAGGGCATATACATCTCTGGTAATACTACAACTGGAGTATGGTTCCAGTATATGGAACCGTCACCAATATTACTTGATTCAAGAACTGGAAAAAATCCAAAGAAAAGCAGCTCGATTTGTTCCCTGGTGATTTCCGACAAAAGAGTAGCGTAACAAAAATGTTGCAAAGTTTGGGCTGGGAAAACTTGGTAGAAACGAGACGAGTTGCTCGACTCAGCCGTCAGTGTAGAGAAGGCGTGGAATGACATCGGCAGACGAACAAGTTTGGATGGTGTCTTTAAGAGTAGGAAAGATCACAATATGAAGATAAAGTTGGAAATCAAGAGGACAGATTGGGGCAAATATTCGTTTATAGGAATTGGATTTAGGGAGTGGAATAACTTATCAAGGGAGATGTTCGATTAATTTCTAATTTCTTTGGAATCATATAAGAGAAGGCTAGGAAAAAACAGATACGGAATCCGCCACCTGCGCGACAGCCCTAAATGCAGATCAATAGTTATTGAGAGTTGTTTGATGACAGCCCGTGCTCCACACCGTGTGATCTGGTCTGCACTCATGACCATGGTGTACCAGAAATGTTTATAATTTAGATCAGGGATGCTATACACGAACACCAGAGGTTGTGTATGTTGCGCTGTCAACGTCTCGGAGAGCTTCTCATTGAAAGTTTGTGTGTACACCAATCTTCCACTCTGTCCCCATTGCTCTTTGTCCTCAGCATGGACACCACCACATGGGACTTGCAAAGGGGTGTTTGCTTGCAAAGGGGTGTTTGTTGGACTCTGTTATATGCAGATGATGTTGCACTTGCTGATAGACCCGGAATGGGACTGCGGCATCAAAGTGAAGATTGAATACCCGTTTTTCACAATACAAACTTAGAATGAACAAAAGGACGAGTGAATACCTGGAGTCATCCGAATCATCTAATGGCTCCATCCAAATTGATTCAGGTACCTAGGATCTTGCCTACAGACTGTTAGTGGGGTAGATTTTGAAGTGCGGTTTATGATACAGGCAGCGTGGATGAGATGAAGGGAATTCACAGGCACACACTGTGACTGAAGGATAACACTACGTCTGAAGTTCAGAATATAATGCATGTCAGTAAGTCTTGTTGCTGTGTACGGTGTTGATTGTCGACGTACTGAGAAAGGTATGGAGTAGCAATTACACAACATGGAAATGTGTATACGCCATTAGTAGATGGGCATTGCAGTCCTGCATCACGTAAGAAAAGAAAGACACCGTTCACCAGCAAATGAGCATAGAATATGTCACCAATGGTTTGGTCGGCGTCCTTTTGCTGTACCTGACGCAGTTGGCAATTTCATCCAATCTTTTGAAATTACTTTGCAATGTCCACATGGACCTACTATAAAAAGACATTGACAATATTATACAAAAATTTAAAACTAGAAATGCTGCTGGGTTTGGTAAAATTTCTGGGCATATACGAAAGTCAGTTCTTTGAGATATTGATTAGTGTATGTGTGAATCAGCTATACAAGATGAATTAATAATTAGTGTAGTAGTACCCTGTGTATAAAGAACATGTGCTACACATAAAGCCAGTAATTACACACTAGTCAAGTTGACTGGTGTTGCATGCAAGCGCTTGGAATGCATTCTTTCTGATCATATTATACACATTTACGAAATTACAAACTGGTTCGTTGGATGGTAGTTCAGGTTTCAGAAATATTATTCCACTGAAGCTCGTCTTGTAGATTCCAGCAAGATATAGCAGGTATATTAGATTCATGTGGTCTAATGTATCACGATTGACATATCTATAAGGATTTTCATAGGGTAGATCTTGGGAAATTACTGACAAAAATTAGTGTGGTTGGGATAGATAAATTTGTGGCTAAATGGGTGACTATAAAGACGAGGCCAAATTATTAAACATTAAAAAATGAGAATTGAAAACATAAGATGTTACCAATTTTTAAGATGATGGCTTTAGTACTTGGTAAGCACCCACTTAGCTTTCGTGTGTGACTTGATTAGACTGGGCATACCCTCAAACAGTATTTTACACTGACTCTTTAAATCGTCATCATGACACCAGATCTGAACGAACTTCTCAATGAAGCCAATTTCTGTCGTTATATTCGCTTTTCGTACTTTTCTTTGCTATCGCCTAAGGATGTTCTATGGGGTTCATGTCTGGACTGTTTCTAGACTGTGGCAAGGAGGCCAATCTTGCATAAAACTAAATTCACTTTGGCCAAACCACTCTTGCATCTGAGGCACCAAACGGGTTCTTAATTCTATATAGTTCACGTCCCATAGTTCCTTCTACAATATTTAATTGTCCACAGCCGTACCAAGAATACACACTCCAGACCATCACTGAAGTTGGATGTTTCACTCTCTGCTTCACTCAATCTGGATGGAATGCTTCACCTTTTCTTCTGACACATGGACTTGTCTCTTATTCTACAGGAAATACCGATTCGCCGCTAAAACAAACCTGAAATAAATGATCAAATAAGCGTAGCATTAAATGCAATAAGCTGTACGGTTTGGAAGAAAAATTTCACACAGTTACTGTACTGTACAGTTACATCACTTAGATTGGGTTAAAATTGAATAATGAATGATAATTAAGGAATTACAGTAATTGTCATGGACTTGCCTGTTTCCAATCTTCACATAACCAATTCTGGAGAGTCGTGGCCCACTGGGACATATTTTCAGCCATAGCAGGAGTAATCTTCGCTTTTCTTAGAGGTCGTCTTGCTCTCAATCTAGCATTAAACAGCTCTCGTCTCAAAGTCCTGGCTGGTACCAATGACCCGTACTCTTATAATTTCATACGTAAATCTAAACTAGTAACCTTGCGGTTGTTTACTGACAAATTAAACAGTTTTGCTTCCTCCTTGCTGTTAGTTTCTTCTTTCGCCCACAGTTTCCAACACGTTGTTGACATTTTGCCTTCCCCTTATCTTCACATTTTAAAATTCTACTTACAGATTGCTGTAATATTTGCAATCTAGAATCTACCTCTTGCTGTAAATAATGTTTCTCAACAAGTAGCTCTCTGACAATGCCTTTCTTGGCGAAAGGTCATTTTGTCTCCCCATAACCTCAAAATTTGACAGTTCTCTAGTACCACTCTTAAGACATATCAACTGAACTCGTGAATAGTATCAATAACGCACGTAATTTACAGAATGCACAGTATTAACAATAGGTCGCATTATTTACTTCCATACAGCAACAATATGCAGATATAGACGATAAACAACAGAATATGTTCACTAACAAAATATGACACAAAACCATGTGAATAATGAAATTACATTGTGGTTCTCACTGTAGCCACTATATGAAAAAATACAATAATGTGGGCAGGGATATCCCAAGTGGTAACTTTACCACCAAACAATGTTCAAGGATTAAACTATAAAGGTCGATAAATTACATAAAGATAGAAATATACCATTTACCATGAAAATTTGGCCACGTCTGGTGTATTTGTAGAAAATAGAACTCAGAGTATTAGAGTAGTTGAAGCTTTATGGAATTGGGTCCCACAGGGCAGTAGTGTGAGACCTCTATTTTCTAATTTATATATAAACAATATGAATAATGAACTGAAAAACTGATGAAGCTCTTTGTAATAACTAAGGATTAAGGCCACGGCCGCTTCCTTCCCACTCCTAGCCCTTTCCTGTCCCATCGTCGCCGTAAGACCTATCTGTGTCGGTGCGACGTAAAACAACTAGCAAAAAAATGTAATAACTAAGTTTCAGGATTGTGAGTAACTGCAAAAAGACCTTGACAATATTGTAAGATGGACATCGGGCAATGCTATATTGGTAAATGGGGTGAAAAGTCAGGTTCTGTGCTTCACAAATAGAAAGAGTCCTCTCTAATTTAATTATTGTGTTGATAGGGTGAAAGTTGTTCTTGGGGATCTCTATAAGTACCTAGTTATTCTTATTAAGGGTATATGTTCATTGTGGTAATCACATAAACGTATCAGAAATAAAATTTGCAGGTCTCTTAATATGATTATGAGGTTATTTAGGTGTTGTAAAGGAGAGGGCATATAAATCTGCAGCAAAACCACAATGAGAGTATGAGACCATCACCAGTATTACTTGATTAGAGAATAGGAAATACTCCACAGGAATAGCTCCATTTCTTGTGGTTGATTTCTAACAAAAGAGTTGTGTTACAGAGATGTTGCAAGGATTCAGCTGGGAAGACTTGGAGAAAGGAGACAAGCTCTTCAATTAAGCAGTATATTCTGAGATGTCACTGGAGAGATGGCTTGGAATGACATTAGTTGATGAATACATTTAAGTCATGTTGTTGAAGTATAGGAAAGGTCACAACATGAAGATAAGTTGGAATTCATGGGGACTAATTTAGGCAAATGTTCACTTATAGGAAGATGATTTAGTGATTGAAATAATTTACCGTGAGAGTTTTTTCATAAATTTCCACAATCTTTTTCTACATAAACAACCAACATCCCTAAATGCTGTTGTTTGATTGTTTCATTGATTGATTTATTCATTGATTGGGACATTGACTGATTTATGTATTCTGGTCTTAATGTGATGTACAGAGAGGGACGATGGATATTTCTATGCTTGTGATATAAACATGGTCCTCTTGTTGGAAAAGTGGTGGGAATAGTTTGGGATTATTTGATATTACAGTGAAGTGTTTCGGAAAGAATATATATAGGAACATGGAAATGAACGAAGAAGTAACAAGTCAAGTCATGTATAGAAAAATGGGACCAGTGGAATGTGAATATAAGACAATGAAGATAATAGCTAGTCATTGTGGTATTAGGATCAATAGAAAGAGAAACATAAGCAAGGAATGGTATTGGGTTATGATTTGGAGAGTGTTTAATATTATTTATTTTCCTTAAATTGTACATGTACACATACACAAGTGCCTCCACCCATACATGTATGTGTATATATACTCTGCTGAATATTCACAAATATGTAGATAATTTTAAATTTACATATTTACAAATGTTCCTCCTGTTCTGTGCTACCATGTCTACTGCTATCCAACAGTGTTTTCCTTTTCATGTTCTTATCTATCTTATCAGTTGTTTGAAAAGCAGAGGCGAAAGGGCTCGGGTTAAAACGCAGCAGGTCATTATGCAAGTTAGGTCCCCAAAACAGTAAAAATAAAATAAATAAATGCAATGTAAATTTTAATCTAATAGAAATTGTATACTATTATTTGAAGTAGCTGCACAAGTTGTATACGTGTTGATTATGTTTGTAACACAGAAGATATGAGTAAAATTTTGTAAATTATATACATTTACTAAGGACGAGCTGTGTGCTTAATATAAAAAAATAGCATATATTGTATAATATTGTATTTACAAAATTGTTTTCTTCTCTGTTCTTTTAAAATTTAGTGCTTGATAATAATGTATTTTTGTGTACCATTTGCCAACAAGGTAGACACCTCACTTGCATTTAAAGTGATTTTGATTTGATTGTTCCTTTCAATTATATAATTTTTAAATGGGATGTAAATTAATTATACTCTTATTGTGCCACTATGAAATTTATTATCTCAGCTGTTTCTTGTTTAGGACTATATATTTTTTCCTTCTTTATTCTACTTTTCTTATTTCTTACTTATAGCCTTCTGAATATACTAAGGAGGAAATATTCATAGAAGAACATACTGATGATCAGCTCTTGCCGTACATCAAAGAAGAAACAAAGTACGTACACTACAAATTCTATACAATATGGAATATGTTGTACCTATTCACAGCTGTGTTCAGTAGTGGTTGGTTTATCTCAAAAAACTGGCCGTTTTCATCAGTTTAATCCTTTCTTTACAAGATTACATTTAAACACTAATATCTTCAAATTCCACCTGTTAAAATTACCTAAAATATTCAGGTTATTTAAGATCATAATTAATGTTCCGTCATGTAGATTTATTGAATGTATATCTACCAAAATATCCTTGGTAAAGCTTAATATTTTTGAAGTGTATTTGTTTACAATACCTTTAAACAACCACGAAAAATGTGTTCTTTTTTCACTTTCTCTGCATCATTTGTTCATCACATTTTTATCATCTGAAATGCCTTCTGAAACTATTGCTTCCAGATATTCTGTGTAAGTTTTTTTTACGTTCATACCAACAGTGACACACAGAAAAAGCGATGTTTGTAGATTATAAATTACATCTACAAATTCAAAATTGTTAAGTTTTATGTACATTTTAAACAACAATTACTTCAAACTAACATAATCAGTTTCATTAATCAATATAATTATGGCTGAGTTCAATAATGTGGTAACTCAGAGAATGTCATTTTAAAATTATTTGGTTAGATTCCTTTTTTCTGGTAATTTCTGTTCTCTTGTGCGTTAAGTCAGATTCCTCCATTTGTGGACGCCAAAGCAGATAATGTGTTGTAGAAATGAAACGTTGAGATCATTAATGCTACATCTTTGATATAGTTTGCAAATAAAACTTATGCATTGTTGCAAGTGTAAAAAAAATTGTGGTATTGAATTCATGTTCATTCCAGTGATGTGGTCACACTTGCTGATTCATTTTAGTGTTCATTGTCAGTCAGGTGGTTCTAGTGTGTTGATTGAAAACATGCCTACACAATGAGTATAATCTAATAAAATAGACTGGTACAAGTGGAGTTTTAAATTTGTGCAGGTTGCTTAAAAAATTCAGAATTCTTTAAGTAAGTGAATTTATTATTTCTTAAAAGTAGATAAATAGGGGTACATTATTGCTTCACGTCCGTAGGTTTAACCTCCAAGTGCCCTACACGTGATCCCCGGGTGGTACTAAGAAACAATAACTGTGGCTGCTGGACTTATCTCTTAAATATCTCCCAGCAATGACTAAAGTATTTCATGGAAATAGCTGTTCTCAGAGCTACCAGACAAGAAGGATTGGACCTTTCATCCGTGTCTTCCAGCTTAACATAGATGTAACTACCTATCCAAAGTTATCCTGGATAATAATATAGATGTTGTGTCTATACAGGAAACCCATACAGCCAATGAAGAAGAGTTTCGGAAAAGGGGCCGCATTAATGTTTATGCAGCTCTTGGTGCAACATATCACAGTGCACATGGTATAGCTACTTACAGTATGTTCGTAATAATATCCAAGATGCCTCACTGCTCTTTCAAAACGAAGACGAAGACATCCATTGTGTTGCTGTGCGAGTGGCACATGTTACTATTTTTAACATTTATAAACCCCCGGACGCAAAGTGGCCAAGTACCATTCTACCTACTGCTCAACACCCTGCACTTTATATAGGCGACTTCAACAGCCATCACGAACTATGGAAGTACTCGAATAACAGTGAATGTGGAACGAAACTCGTAGAATGGACAGAAATGAACAATCTCCATCTGATTTTTGACCCAAAAGATCTTGGTAGTTTCCAATCAGCTGCATGGAATAGGGATTCCAATCTTGACCTGTGTTTTGTTAGCTGCAATGAGGGAGGACACTCCTTACATACCAGTCGTAAAGTGTTAATACATTTTCCCCACAGTCAACATGGCCCCATTGTAGTGGACATTGGCATGAAAATTCCTGTTGTACTGTCAATACCACATGCTCGGAGGAACTTCAGAAAAGCAAATTCGTCAACATTCACCACTGAACTGGATAAATGTGTTCGGTGGATTGCTCCCAAGCACAATTACAAGCGTTTCGTAGATGCAGTTATGATGGCGGCTAAGAAGAGTATGCCATAGAAAAGAATACATCCCTGGTTGGAATGTAGAGACTGATGCACTCTATAACGAATATCGGCATACTGGTGATGAAGACATAGCTGATGAACTTCTTTCCAGCATGGATACTACCCGGAGAGAACGGTGGATTGAGACAGTGGAGAATATCTACCTAACTCATTCCAGTAGAAGATCTTGGGGGCACCGCAGAAAACTTGGAGGAAGGACACCTTTGGTGAAGCAACAGCCTGGAGTTACTCCGGATGAAGTAGCATCTCACATCGTCACAACTTCCCAAACTCCATCAGATAAGAAACATACCAAATACATACGGCGCCAGCTCCAAACTCTGGAATCAAGAACACCACGCACATCAAGGTATTCACAACCGCTTACGGTGCAAGACATCAGTGCTGCTCTCAAAGACGTTAAACCAAGTACAAGCTCCAGATTTTGACGACATTCATCCAGAATTTCGCATTCGTTTAGGGAAGAATGCAAGAAGTTGGCTGTTAAGGTTTTTTACCGACCTTCTACAGAACAGACAACTCCCGGCAGAATTCAAACGAACGAAAGTGATTTCCATCTTGAAACCAGGTAAGCCTGCCAATGACCCAAGCAGTTATAGACCAGTTGCCCTTCTTTTTGAGATGCTATTCCACAACAGAATCAGCGCAACAATTTTTAAGTGTATTACAGTTGATCAAGCTGGATTCAGGCCAAATCGCAGCTGCTGCGATCAAGTGCTTTCACTGACATTCCACATGGAAGCAGGTTTCCAGAAACAACTCAGGACCTCAGCTGTATTCATTGATCTTACAGAATCATTTGACGCAGTCTGGAGGGAAGGATTAATTTACAAGCTTCTCCGAATTGCACCCCGTAGGACCATCGTGCAGGTTATAAGCAATATGCTCAATGACAGAAAATTTCGAGTGTGTATGGAAAATAGTATGAGTAGAGAAAGGAAGCTCAAAAATGGATTACCTCAAGGATCGGTACTGTCTCCCCTACTGTTCAATTTGTATATCTCCGATCTCCCAGAAACATCATCGCAAACATTTTGTTATGCTGATATCATAACACTAGCCACTCAAAATCGATACCTTAGTGTGACAGAAGAAGTGCTACAAAGAGACCTGATTTCACTTGAAACGTACTTCAAGAAATGACAACTGTGTCCTAACTCTAACAAAACAGAAGTGTCGTGTTTTCACCTGAATAATCGCCAAGCTGGCATTAAACTTAACATGCGTTTTTGTCACCAAGAACTTCGGCATAGCAGCTATCCCAAATATTTATGGATTACACTTGATCGCACACTATCTTACAAACAACATCTTATGAATCTGTCAAAAAAGCTCAAAACACGTAATGTTATCCTTCAGAAATTGTATGGCTCAAGTTGGGGTTCATCAGCAAAGACTTTATGATCTGCTTTGGGACTGGTATTCTCGTGTGCTGAGTACTGTGCACCAGTTTGGCTGGATAGCCCATATACAAGACTAATTGATACTCAACTGAATGTTAGCTTGCGGTTAATATCTGGTACTGTCCAGTCCACATCGCTTTATTGGCTCCCAATTCTGTCAGGTATAATGCCACCTGTTATAGAAAGATAAAATGCTCCCATCCGAGAGTTCAAGAATATAGAAATGAATCCTCAACTGCCTGTTTTGGATGATATTCCTGTTCTCAAGGTAACGAGGTTGGAGTCACGACATCCATCTTTGCATGATGCTGTCGCATTGGCTGATGGGAATTTTCACTCTTTAGAAGAATGGAGAAGTCGCTGAAAAGTTGCCACAGACAGTTCCTTACACAACATCTTCCTGGTGAACATCATCTACCACGTAAGATTTGGACCACTCTGAATTGGGTGAGAACAAATCATGGACGACGCAGGGATGCCCTTTATAAGTGGAAATATGTCTCATCACCAGAGTGCGACTGTGGTGCATCTCGACAGATGATCCCCATATTGTAAGTGAATGTACACGACGTTCCTACACAGGTAGCCCGAGTGACTTTTTGGAACCAACAGAGGAAGCCATACAGAGGATCACTCAACTAGACATTCTGCTATAAAACATGTTTCTTGTCTGTACATTTGTAAATACTATATATTTGTATATATGTGTCTAACTTGTTGCCCTATGCTAATAATAATAATAATAATAATAATAATAATAATAATAATAATAATAATAATAATAGGTAAATAACGTAGTGATATAATATTCTTTCAAAATTGTAATTATTGTCACTGACCTTACAAAGTACCACAAGTGTATGTCCTGTTTTAAAACATTTAATGCAGTAGTGTTTTTGAACTGTAATTGTGACATCGCTAATTAATTTTTTGCTGTCACACCTTTGTTGGTTACTGTGTGAAATGGTCTTTGATAATCCGTGGGAAATGATTGTATGGTCTCGGATTGGTGCTCTTAACCAAGCCCTTGTATCAGCAGGTCATGCGATGGCTAGTCATAGCCTAAGGTTTGACTTCAAACCAGATTTGTGATGGAAACTATGAATTCTGAATGGTTTATTTGATTTTGTGAGTGATTAGAGTCTTCTCGGCTCTTATGTGATGCACTGACTTGTTCCTACTGTACTTTCACAACTAGTGGCAAGAAATATCCATGTCGGTCCTCAGAACTACCAAGTACCAGCTCACACTCTCTGTTTCTTTGTAATTCATGTGTAACAGGACACAATAGGCTACGTTAGAGAACAATCTTGTATTATGACCACCAGTAAAAATGTTGCTTATGAATCCTTTTCACACACAAAATCATATTTCTATTCTTGATGGAGTCTAAATTAGCTTTTTAATTTCTAAACATATTTTGTGCAGAGACCAGCAAAGCGACATGCATTTTATGTGTGTTCTTTTTTCTTGGCATATATGTCAGAGGACAGTCCATTGTCTACATAGCTTAGTCCATTTTACATCATAGATTTTAGATGCTTCTGAAGGATTCAGTCGACCGGATCTTATCTGCTACTTCCCACTTTGTTTTATATCTCACCTCAGGCGCTATTGTTTCCTCACTCTCATTTCAGCAGTCTACAAATATCATGCCGCAACTTAAATGACTTCCTTTAAAATGTCTAAACTATTTGCCATGCCAGTTGGGTATTGAATTACATAAGAAAAGATTTTAAGATTCATAAAATTTCCTAATTGCTGACTTGTGGAAATACACGTATTTCTGAGATTACCAAATAGTGATGAGATTACCTTCCATTTGTGGAGAGACACATCGTCCTGAGCTAAATAGTGATGAGGCTTACTTCCGTTTGCGTAGAGACACATGGTCCTGAACTAACCACTTAGTTATGTGGCTTCCTTCCAGCTTTAGAGCGTTGAGTGTCACATGGCCCTGAGCTGACCACTTTGTGCCACTCCTCCATGGTCTTCATATTTATAGGCGTGATCGGAGTGAAAATAACAAACTGATTAATATGATCGTCTGCTGTCTATGCCGTATGTAAGCAGAAATATGAATTGCAAAATTCTATTCAGGCTAGAATACACTGTCGGACTCCCCTCTTGTAGGTACACGTAGAATTTCACCGGATATTCAAACTGTCCTTCCCATTTAACACAGATATACCCATTTTTTATTTTTTTGAGTTATAAGTTTTTCTTCACAATGCATTTATAGGAGTCACTTAAACACGAAATCCAGAAGCGTTCAGACATTCAAACACTATTTTGTGAAAATAAGTTTTTATAGATATCGGACATAGGCATTAGGGGAGAAAATTTGAACATACAATAAACTAATTTGAATGTTAGGATGTGTAAAATATCAATTGCATTCAATTTTTGTAACAGAATATTCATCAGTCTGCATCTGGTGGCAGGGTCCGGTGTCGTGGTTCATTGACTCCAGTTAGTTCGGTCTCGGGCCATGTCTGCATGTAGTCTTCCAACTTTCAGCCCGTTGTGCACTTTATCAGTCTATGCTGTCTGGTTCGTCCCTAGCGCCTCTTTTCACCGACTTTCTGTGTAATACTCTGACTTTCCCAATGTATCGTCCTCTACATGCAACACATGGCCAAACCAGCGCACACGCCTTTTACCAATTTTCTTCTGGATCGCTGCAATGCCAAAACGTTTTCTAATAACATCATTTGAAATGTGATCTAGCCTAATTATGCCAGCCTTCCACCTAAGCAACTTTGTATCCATGATGCTTAGTTGGCGTTCTACCTCTAGAGCTGGTCAGCATTCGTTGCCGTAGAAAACGACAGGATGGATATCGATAGGACAGATATCAGTTCGGTAGAACTTAGTTTAGAGATGGCCCTTCGTCCAAAGTTCGGAGGGGCGCCTGTTGTCATTCTCCACTTCAGTCAGGCTTTGTATATCCTTAAGTTGACTTCATCAGTAAGTCGGCCATAATCATAGATTGTGGAGCCAATATACTTAAATATCTCTACTCGTGCAATGTCTTCAACGTCAACATGCATGGTTCCAACTTCTCGACGATGTATTGCAATGTATTCTGTCTTTTACTTGTTGGGGCGCGGGGCTTATTGCGCTAGTCGATTGTTCCAGTCTTCTGTTTGACGCTGCAGGTCTAGCTTATTCTCTTCAGCCAAATGATATCATTTGCTTAGAGAAGTGTCCATGGTATTGGACTGCGCAGGTTTGTGGTAATTATGTCCATCACAAGAATAAGCTGCAGTGGTGATAAGCCGGGGCCTTGATGGACTCCTACAGTTATGCGGAAGTCATCAGACGCTCCTGCGGCAGCTTGAACACAACTCATTTGTTCTTTGTAGAGCAATTATACCCTCTCAGCAAGGTGCTCTGGAATGCCATGTACTTGTAGGGCTGACTGATTAGGTCATGAAGTACCCGATGGAAGGGCTTCTAAGGGTCCAGAAATTTGTGATGAAGCCTCTTATTCTTTCCACAGTGTCTCTCAAGTAATAGTCCGGCAGCATGGGTTTCTCCTATTGCGCCACAATTTTACACAAATCCAGCTTGGCTTGTTGTATGTTTCTCTAAATCGCTAATCCTTTTGTCGAAGATTTGTTCTAAGTTTCTCATTGCGAGGCTCAGAAGTATGTTCGGGCCGTGATTAGAAAAATTGGCAGGGCTTCCCTTATTTCTGAATTGATAATCCATCGCAGTCTGTTTGTTTTTGACCTTCTTTGATGATATGGTTGAAAATCTTGCTTTAGCCACACTGCTGCATCCTCCCATTGAGAGAAACAAAACTGCCGGAAGATAATCGGGACAGATGGCTTTCCCTGGTTTCATTTCCTTCAGCATATTATGGACTTTAGTGACGTCATTTTCCTACATTGGACCTTCAACAGCGGAGGTGATTACGATTGGTAGATACGGAAATTCCATGATTGAGATGTTGTCAAAATAGTTCCACCAATGTACTCGCGCTTCCCGCCTCTCCAGTAGCAAATCGTCTGTTTCCTCATTGATGCCGTAAAAACGTTGGACTTCTGACGTTTTGCGAAGGCTCGATTGGACTAGCCGTTAAAAATTCCGCTCGAATTCGCGCATGTCATGTTTCACATATAGACCTGCCTACTGGTTTGATTTTGTTACGGCAAAGACCTCCTTCATTTTACGAGTGGCTGCCTTGTAGGCATTCCAACGACAAAGAAACTCGTGGTACAGTTGCTTCTTCAACCGTACTGCATATTTAACATCTTCATTCCTTAGCCATATATCATGTTTAATCCTTCGTTGTCGTCGCTCTGACTTAATTGTTCCAGGAATAGAGCGAAAGGCGTCTTTCAGTTTAGTCCGGCTCACTTCAAATATGGTGATTTGTGACTCTGTAACTTTTGCAACGACGTTAGTCTCCTTCTTCAGGGGCAACCATTTGATCCCAATTTGTCTATTTCCTGTGAAGTATTGGGCTCTTGGTGACTTTATCCGCAGCATAGATGACTGGTCGTTGTTGCATCGCAAGGATTTGATAAGGGACAACTGTTATCTCTAGAACATCTTCGAGATTTCACCCTCTCACAAGGATGTAGTCAATGCGAATTGGATGGGAGCCACTGTAGTACAGAGTAGATGAATATCACTCTTTTTGAACCGTGTGTTTGCGATGATCAGTTTCTACATAATCGCGAATTTGTTGGGCATCGTCGTTCTTTTCTCCATATCCATGAACGCCATGGACTGTTTGTTCTTCTTTCATCGGTCCGACACGTCCATTCAGATCAGCGGCAGCGATAAGATAGTCAGCGGTCTTCTTGTCAGGCAGTGCCCAGAACGCATCTTTGGTTTCCATGCGCACGTCAGTTTGTGGAGCGTTGCGCTGAATAATTGTAATTTCCTTCTCTCCCCAGTGCGGACGAGTTGCATCAAGCGATTGTCAAACTTTTGCACCTCGGAAAGTGAACCGTCAAATTTAGCTGATATGACAATGTCAACACCATGAGCTGTTCTTCGGTTTCTGTTGTACACCAGTTAGTAACCACACCTCTTTTCACATGACTTTTCTCTATTCCATCTTATTTTCCGCACCTCTCAGATGCCTACAAGCCTTCTCTCAAGTGCAGTGGCGTATTCGCTACTTCACCCAGGCATAATTCAATGATGGGATACACAATGGGGGTACTAGCATGGTTAGCCGTCACAGCCCGTGCGACGGTAACCCAAGCATACTTTTCATGCTGACTGGGCACTGCCAATGCGCGTCCCTTACAGGGGCTGCACTAAGCTTGGCTCCGATACCATGAGACATATTTCTGTAATGTAACGGCATTATTTTACGGCTGGCTTGTCTTGAAGCATTTAGGTGCTCATGACGGAAGGTAGTAACGCAGCTGCGGACATGGAGAACAGATGCCTTTTGCAGCCACTCCTCTAGAGAAGAAACGCTACCCTCTTTTCTGCATTAACTTCCAGAAATTTAGTGTACCTCTTCCGCCATCTGGTCCCTAGTGAACGTCTCCATCTCCGCCAAAGTTGCCATTAAAGACTTTGTACATGTTTGGTACGCGAGAGCTTTTATATTTTGCTCAAGTTCATCGGCAGGCCAGCGGGGAACCCGTATCCGTCACCTGGGAAGCGCCACGTGTTACAGCAATATAGCTGGTTGGGGTAGAATATTTATCAATGCAAAATGAAACATTATTTTACTAAAAACTAATTGTGAACCTGATAAATTACTTGTCACAGGAAAGTATTCACGTAAAGAAGAAGGGTTACAGACTTTTGCACGTTTGCTTGGTGTGAAATGCCACAGAACGCATGACATACCATCCAGTGTCGTATTTTCTGCCCCCTGTTGTCTAGTGGTGTCAACATCAATATCTTGTTTGATGATCAAGAGATTTAGTCTGTCATATCTGGAATCAATGTCCCCCTTTCATTTGTCCACTTATTTTCTCCAAAGAGTGCAGTAACAATACATGGTCGAGCCTCCCATTACTTTGCTTGTGAGCCAGTCATGCATTCGACTGGGCCATGTGAATTCAGAATTCAGTTCATACAGCATGAAATGGAATGTATCAGTCCATGTTACGATATATTTTAGCCTGCGTGATCCATTTTCCCATGTCGCAGTTGTAAGCGGATCTCACCTTTAACCAAGAAATTTGCATTTCCCGCCCTTCTTCCTTAGAATATGTAGAACTACTCTGTGGTGGGGAGACTTGGATGCTATCCAACTGTGTTATGAATCCACTAAAAATAATCACGTTGCCCGTGATCTTTTGAAATAAATAGAATAATATTCCTTCTTTTACATACCAGCAATATCCACTACGGTGCAATTTAACGTCTTGTCATGTCGAATTTTGGCTCAAGCCTTGATTTTCATGCTCCTTCTATCCGTATTGTTAAAGTAATACGTGTAAGAATATTCAAGGGCATGATAGGTTGCGTTTGGTTTCAAGATTAGGATATTAGAACATTGTAATAAAACGCTACCACCAATGCCATATTCTGCGTTGCCTTCATAATGTCTTTAACAGCAGTGTCTTGAGGATAAAAGACAGTATCAATGCTAGCGAGAGAGCCGTCGTATACTTGTTATATTTCAGCTTTGCCAGGATTCCATCAGGATTAGTTTCTACCGTGTTAAATACAGGAATTAAGACGTAGACTGATGTAGTACATGGTAGTACATATGAACGTCCTTGTATAAACCTACCGTCCTATATATAGGTTGGCTATGTTTGATTGCACATCAAAGATACATATTTCGGAAAAGCGACACAGTGACATAATAAAATGCTATAGTGATATAACAATGTACAAATACAATATGTATATTTGTGTGACAAAATAACATTCATAAAAGATTAGCCATGTTGCAACAGATCTTGCTGAATGTCGGCAAACATTCTCAACTTTATTAATATATACAGCACAGACATTCTCCCAAACAACCTCAAGAACAAGGTCTTTTACAAAAATTATTACTTCCCTGCAACAAAGCGCAGAGTGCTTCAACAAGATCAAAACTCCAAAGCATATGCCGTTCTTTATGTAGGAGAACAGACCACGGATTTCGATAGAATAATATGTGCTGGATTAAAGAGCTTGTATGAGTATTTACCCTTTTAGGCTGGACCACTTCTCATCCTTTCTTCAAATGAGGTTGTCTATTAACTCGTACATTTCTCAACCGTGACAAGTTTCTTGCGCCTGATATCGTGATTAAGAAAAGACGCAACATATTTTCGTAACAAGTGAGAGCTTTTGAAATTTAACCTCAGATGATGTTTACTCTCAGGAATGTAATGTTTATGAGTAACGAGCTCTCTGCACTGGATATCAGTGATTGGAATGCCCAGTAGCAAACCCCCTGTGTGAGAGTTGTAGTGGATTTGGCTGTTGCCCTATTGCTCACATGGTTTCAATTTGTCACTGTAGATCGAGACCCGAGGTGAGCTGTAGAGATCATCAACCTCCGGACGGCGGATCATCTAGTTTTAGGTGTAGTGTGTGCAGTGAAGTCCTGGCTAGGAAGTGTGACCTCTTGCAACATCTGATAAGACACAAGGAAGATCGACCCTTCAAGTGCGACCACTGCGGAAAGGTGTTTGGTAGCCGAAGCAGCTTGTCGAAACACCTCAGGATCCACCCGCTCCAAGTGTGCGGATTTTCTGAAAATTCCTTTACAAAGAGGAAAATGCTGACTGGTAACATGCGATTGCATAAAGGTGGAATTATAAACGAATGCTCAGTATCTCATAAACATTTCAGGAAAAGGCCGGACGTTATGCCGTCTCACACGGGCAAGAACCGATACTGCTGCAACGTCTGTGGAAAATCCTTGAGCTGGAAAAATCTAGCAGGTCACATGGTTATTCACACAGGCAACAAGCCTCAGTTTTGCACTGTATGTTGCAAATCATTTGTCAAGAAAAGCAGTTTATCTTATCACAAGCTGACTCAAACAGGAGAGAAGCCAAACAGTTCCAATGTCTGTAGCAAGTCATTCATTAAGAAAGGCAGTCTAACCGGTCTTATGCGGACCCATGCAGGCGAGAAGCCTTACAGGTGCAATGTCTGTGACAAATCATTCACAAAGAAAGGCCATCTGACTGATCATATGAGGACTCATACAGGCGAGAAGCCTTACAGCTGCAATGTCTGTGACAAATCATTCGCAACAAAACGCAGCTTGATCGATCATATGCGTACCCATACAGGCGTGAAGCCTTACAGTTGCAATGTCTGTGACAAATCATTCACACAGAAAGGCCATCTGACCGATCATATGCTTACCCATACAGGCGAGAAGCCTTACAGCTGCAATGTCTGTGGCAAATCATTCGCAATGAAACGCAGTCTGACCGATCATATGAGGACCCATACAGGCGAGAAGCCTTACAGCTGCAATGTCTGTGGCAAATCATTCGCAACGAAACGCAGTCTGACCGATCATATGAGGACCCATACAGGCGAGAAGCCTTACAGCTGCAATGTCTGTGGCAAATCATTCGCAACGAAACGCAGTCTGACCGATCATATGCGTACCCATACAGGCGAGAAGCCTTACAGCTGCAATGTCTGTGGCGATTCATTCACAACGAAACTCAGTCTGATCTATCATATGCGTACCCATACAGGCGAGAAGCCATACAGTTGCAATGTCTGTGGCAAATCATTCATAAAGAGATGTAAACTAACCGAACATACGCGGTCCCATACAGGCGAGAAGCCTTACAGATGCAATGTCTGTGGCAAATCATTCACAACGAAAGGCAGTCTGACCGATCATATCCGGACCCATACAGGCGAGAAGCTTTACCGCTGCAATGTCTGTGGCAAATCATTCTTAAGGAGAAGCAATCTTACCGAACATATGCGGAGACATACAGGCGTGTCATAAAGAGAGGCAAACTAACTGATCATATGCTGACCCATATAGGCGAGAAGCCAAACAGGTGCAATGTCTGTGACAAATCATTCACAAAGAAAGGCAGTCCGACCTAACTGTTCATATGCGGATATACACAGAAGAGAAGCCATACTGTTACAAAGTTTATTCCACTGAAGCACAACTTGTAGGATTCCAGCAAGATATAGCAGATATCCTGGATTCAGTAGATCAATTGGTCTGTATCGCGACTGACCTCTCTAAGGCATTTGATAGGGTAGATCATGGGAGACTACTGGCCAAAATGAGTGCAATTGGACTGGATGAAAGAGTGACTGAATGGGTGGCTCTGTTCTTAGAAAATAGAACTCAGAGAATTATAGTAGGTGAAACTTTATCTGGCCCTGTAACAATTCAGAGGGGAATTCCTCAAGGCAGTGTTATTGGACCTTTATGTTTTCTTATATATATCAATGATATGTGTAAGGAAGTGGAATCAGAGATAAGGCTTTTCGCAGATGATGTTATTCGGTACAGAGTAATAAATAAGTTACAAGATTGTGAGCAACTGCAAAATGATCTCGATAATGTCGGGTTGTTGCATTTTCAGATTAAAGCTCGCAAATGGGCTGTTTTCATTCAGTAATGGCTACTATACCCCACCCATATCCAATCCCTCCTTCAACGCTAACGCCCCTTCCTCCCCAACATCAATAACCGAACCACCGCCGTCTCAATCTATATATGTAGGATTGAGACGGCAGTGAACCGAACTGCCGAACCTTACCCCCACCACTACCACGTGCAAGGGTTTGACAGCGGCATAGGTCCTACCCTTCCGAGGGCCCGGCTCAGACAGAATACTTTTGCCCTCCACCCGCGTGGGCGCGCTGTTGTACATCACGTCACTCACCCTAAGCCCACGTGACGAATACGGCAGCTCCTATTGGTAGAAACATCTCCCGATTGCTATTGGTCGATTTGAGTTTGACAACTTGGACCACGTGGGACGACCACGTTTTTGACGTTTGTGACATTTTGCTTTACTTTGATTTGTATGCGCATATCTGTTATCTTCGTTTGCGTGTTTGAAGAAAAAGTACAAGATATTTGAGGTAAGCATCCCTACTGTTCTTGTTTTACTAATCTCCTGAGGCCAGAACATGAAAACGTACCACACGAAGGCAAATGAATTTCGGATAATTTGAAACATAAATGCGGCCAGTATCCAGTATTCGGAAGATAGGTTCGAACCCCACTATCGGCAGCCCGGAAAATGGTTTTCTATGGTTTCCCATTTTCACACCAGGCAAATGCTGAGGCTGTACCTTAATTAAGGCCACGGCTTCTTCCTTCCCATTCCTAGGCCTTTCCTCTCCCATGATCGTCATAACACCTATCTGTGTCGGTGCAACGTAAAGCAACTAGCCTTATCATAGTTGTCCCCCTGTGGGGTAAGGGCAGTAGAATAACAGCCACAGCATCCTCTGCCTGCTGTAAGAGACGACTAAAAGTGGTCCCATGTGGGCTCTGTACTTGGGAGCTTGGGTAGGCGACCACGGAGCCTTTAATTGAATTTTGGCACTGCTTCCGCTTACTTGTGCCAGGCTCCCCACTTTCATCTATCCTATCTGATCTACCTCGATCACGACCTGTTCTTTTCTGCCCCCGATTGTATTATGTATGGCGGCCTAGGGAGTCTTATTTTCCTCAAAGGGCATGGTCCTTCTTAGCTGATACCATCATTTTTCCTAGTGTCAGCCCCCTTCCATTTCTTCTCTCTGACTACTAATATATATATAGGGGTTGGTTGCCTAGTTGTACTTTCTCTTAAAACAATGAACTAGATTTTAGGCCCTTTTAATCAACAGGCATCATCATCTTAAGCAAGGAGATTTGTGGTGAGGGCAAGATATTTGGTGGCCATGACATATACTAGGAACTGTCCCATCATTCGCCTTACTGCAGGCGAAAGGAAAAACCAATCTCAGGACAGCCGGTGGTAGGGGAACAGCCCGTTTCTGTGTCCCAAATGCAGAGGTGTAGAAACACGGTGGAACCATAGCCACCCCTCCTCTGCTTGGTTGGCCAGTTGGAGTGCATGCTGTCAGACCTCAGATCAGCCTACTCTGCAACCACCGACATAGATTTCTGCCTTCGATATACAGTAGGTACAAATGGCACTGTCTGAAGTGAGTTTCCACTGTCTTCGACGTGCATTTCGTCTAGGTCACAGCAAAGTCCCTTGCACACCGTAATGTTGTGGAAGTAGCAGCATATTGTTCATAATACTGTACTAAATTAGCAAGCAATTCCTTGGGCATAGCTCTTAATAGGTGGAGCTATGTTGTGACTTGGCATGGGAATGTTTTGTGCTGGATCAGCTGCCATATTATTGTATGTAGATCCTGATGCTACATATTTCTGTAAATTTATTAGAACTCCTCTCCTGCGGATGGACTGAAAGGAAGCATTATTTGTACCTCCTGCATGTTGTAAGAGGGAGCAATCACAGAATCTGTAAGCTCTCTCTTGTCTTTTAAACCCTCAAATATATTCATGATTCCATCCTTTTCCATGTAGCAGAAATTTTTTGGTATATCCTACTGTCACGTAAAAAAGAACATTTTTATTGTAAATAGTGTAGATCAATGAATACAAGGGATGCATACAATTTTGTAGCTTGATATTCTTTATCATCTAAATGCAGATGACTGATTGAATGATATGTTGTGTTTTGGTGCAGTATGTAGGAACAGAGTATGTGCTATCATGTCTTGGTTTCTTCAAACACTACTCTGCCAGAGATTTGCCATCCTCTTGTAGATGCAAAAGAAGTACAAATCTCAATATTTTTCAGTGTATGGCCCAAGGTGCCTCTTTTGACGGCTGAAAGATGTATCATATAGTAAGTTCCTTGGGAAAATACAAATGGTGTTGCTGAAAACATTTGCAATGTCAGTGCAACGTTAAACTGCAATAAGAGAGAAAAGTATTATGTTGTACCTTGTCAGTTCCAGTCTTTCTTTCATAAATGAATGATCTTGTATTTGTGTTGTATTGAATAGTTTTCTGGCTGATGAATATTAATTGATGATTAACACTGCTGAATATAATTCCTACACAATTTTTTACCTGTAACACTGTGGATAGTAGGTAGAATATAGCTCCATAAATCAAAAGATCATGTTTCATTACAATTTACCTTTGAATCCTACAAACTCCCTCCTTAGCATATGAGTTTCCTTTCATCATTTTGGTTCCTGTATATGGTTTTCTTTCTTACATTGTATTTATATTTTATTTCCTGCATAAGTGGCATATCTTGATACTATTGACTGTTACAGTTGGCTTAAGTAGTGTTAAAGAGGACTGATGTACGAGGGGATGTTAGTGTCTATTTCTGTCATAGGTCTTAATCTGAGATAAGGATTGCCAATCCCACTCACATTCAGGTCACTTCCTTCCTCCCTTTGTGAGTTAGCTTCCTTTTTCCTCAGCAGAAACGAACAAATCAGCACAGTCAAGGCCAGTCACTCCGATCCTTCAATGCTTTGTGAATTAATAAAAGTAAAATATAGCTCCATAATTGAAATAATTATAATAAGCAGCACAAGTTGGTAAGCTTCTTTTCTCCAACAAAAAATTTATTAATAATAATAATAAAGCACAGCCCCACCTCCAGGTGTATTGTTGTTCAGAATGCAGTATTTCAGAAAAAGATAACAGAAAAAAGAAAGAAAGAAAGAAAAGGAAATGAATGAAAAATAGAAGAGAAAGAAAAAAAGAAAAAATATATTTAATATAATATTTAAAAGTTGAGGGGGGACGAGAACCTGGGGACCCTCCGCGCGCTAAACGATTTAAATTACCCGCCCGGTAATTTTAGTTCAGCCCTGTTTACACTAGAGGCGCTGGTGTGCAATTCCTGGCGATCTTTGCGCAGCCGTTGCGTTCAGAAGTGAATAATAACGTTGAGACTCATTCTCTTTGACCACGTGTAAAGCCCACTAGAGCAGGACTGTACTGATAGTTGATAGTTACAAATATAACGGGACATTGCCCCCAGTGCTGTTTTCAAGAAGTGTCGTGTGCTCTGGAGTTCTCACTGGTAATTCATCCTTTCCTAAATTCAGCCCGTTCTACTGGCTGATACAAATCAAATCCGTTCTTTAAGTGTTTGTTTTAAGTGATTACAATGAATTAAAATATCAGGTTTTGTCTCTAGGTGTGAGGTATGTGTTACATAAGACGCGTACTAGCCATTTGTACAGCCTATTCCGTAAATTTATTGTGCTACAGATTTTCTTCATTGAGAAATAATGATTTCTATCATTTACACTGTGTCCACAATCTCTATTGTCGGTAAGGTTCAAGTTCCATAATTTACTTTTGCGAAAATTATAGATCTCAATTGGGAAGAGTTAGAAGTTGACACTAATCTTTCTCAGTTTCAGCATTCACCATATTTTTAACATTTAATATTTTTAATTTTCTTAAATTTTATTTCTACTTAAGCATTAAAACTGTATACACATACAACTGGCATTCTTTTTGAAAACTCCTGGCCTTTGTGTCACAAGTGCCGGCAAATCTGTTCCTCGTGTGTTGTAGCAATATAACGTAACTTACCTTACCTATCAAAATTTTTTGTTGTGAAGAATTTTTCTGACGGGTGAAGAATTGCGGATATTAGTTTCAGAAAGAAATTACAATATGTAATGCATAATTTTAATTATTGTGTTGCTGTGTTATTTACCTATGTTTGCAATTTCATAGTGACGCTGTGAATGTTGAGTTGTTCTTTACACTGTAGGCTGCAACATATGGTAGTAGGGTTCGAAATTTTGAGAAGTTTCCGTTTAGGATATCATATGTAGAATTCTTGTTATGGTTATCAGTGTTGTTATGGAGATTCTTCTGCATTGTATCAGTCATAGAAAACTTGAGGTCCAATAGGTATGATCACAATATTAACAGTCATGTAAAATTTTGAGTCTTTTTGGTATGTTCATAATATTAACGGCATGTAAAATTTCAAGCATAATGCTTAGTCTGTTGACAGATAACCTAAGTAGCAATGACAGCAATAAGGTAATATATTTCTCTGGCCTATGTTTTAGTGTAAAATCATTGGAAGTAATCAAGAACCCCAGTACCTTCTAACTACTTCAGTTGCAGTGTGAAATGGACCTGCAAGTAAAAATCAAAGAGGAACCAGCCTGGCTTGAAAGAACAACAAATGCATCACTTGTGAGTCTCATGGCAAATAACTTTATAGAGGTCAGAATTTAACCCTTAGTAGCCAAATAAGTTTGGCAGGGGCATAATTTACTATGTGCTTCCCCAATATTAACCCCAGCAGTCGCCATTTGGTACATGGGCATCTAGGAAAAGTATGTCTCTCTTTTGTTTCTTTGTCTGGGAGTATGTGATAATGTGCTACGCAAATCAGCCAAATCTTAGGAAGTACAAACAACAGTATTTATATACATCTATAGGTCCAACTAGTGACAGAAACTTTGTTCATGGGGCAAGGAAAGGGGTTCTGGTGGCACATGCCCCCAGATTATGGTCGCCAAGTGGACAATTGGCCTCTAGCATTTACTAGGGAGATGGCAGTGCATGCTATGTTTGATAGTGGCAAAAGCTGAATTAAAGTTGTGGACTTGATAGTGAAGGAACCTTGGTTAGGTCCAGCTACCAATGAAGTTGTGACAGGCAGCGTTTCAAAATCGAGGCATCAGGACAATTCATGAGCTAAGTACCCATCAAATGACTGTTTATTGTTTATTGATTACCTCTGGCGTTTATTGAAATGGATTTCTGTAGGTTGTATGGTTATGTTTTTATTCTCCATGGTTTGGTAATGGTATCGTTGTTGGATTGACATCATCTCCTATCATACATTATCCAATTTTAGTGCTAGTAGCTGCTGAACTGAAGGACAATTGTGGGTGCTGGACTTAATTCGGTTATGGCCAGTAGGACTTTGCATCTCATAGTGAACATATTTTTCCTCCAAAAGAAATTCCCGGTAAGATTTGCATCATTTAAACTTCTTTACAATGTTACTAATGTTGGGTGATCTCATAGTAAAACTCTGCCTTGGCGGAGAAGCTGTGAAATAATTTTGGAGAAGAAGCGACTTATTGTCATCATCTTTCCTTGCTCTGTCTGTTGCTACTGTAAACACAGTCCATTGTAATCTTCTGAATGTGTGGCTTACAGTTCAGTCTCTCTTCATCTGATGGCTTACATGGTGATGTGATAACATTCCTCTTTCATGTTGGGGAGTGTAATTTGGGTCCATTCTAAGAGGTATTTGATGAAGCTGAATATCCCAGCACACGTCTGTAGTTATACTGGCATAAAAGTGAATTCCTGCACATCATTCTTGCACCTCAGAGTCTTTGAAAACCTTGATAGTTGGAAGAAGGATATTCAATGAATAATTGTGACTTGGCAGCAAAAATCTACTCCCAACACTGTGAACTGCTAATTTATAGATGTGATATTGTCCAGGAGTTGCTTAAAGGTGAAGTTCTGCTGCTTATGCACACTGTTCTCTGAATAAATGTTTGCTGGTTGAGTTCTAAATTATAGACACTACAGAAGAGAACAGTGTCTGAACATATCTGAGATGCGAGTGCACTGCTATTCAAGATCTATACTCTTGACACTTCTTGTTATGTTCTATTCTTGGGTATATAGAAAAAAACAATAGCTGTCATCAACAACAACGGAATTCAAGAACTACAATGTGATCCTACAAATAAATTTCAAAACAAAATAAAACAAGCTATCCAGCAAACATACTTTATTCTCACAGAACAAGAAAAGGAAAGCCTCACTATCAAAAAATCCTCAACTCCCCACAGTAAGAGCCATCCCCAAAATACACAAAAGCTCATGTCCCATTAGACCAATAGTAAATTATGATGTGCCAAATTACAATTTAAGCTAACAACTGAAAAAATCCTAAAAGAGAAAGTCTCACATAAAACAGACAGATAAATTGAAAGCAGCCTAGAACTAATCAACCCCTTCCCGCCCGAAAGCACCCGACTGGTCACTTTGCCTTACGGTCCATATTGCCTGAAAACACCCAGCTGCATTATCTGCATACGTGTGCAATCTATGCAATAGTTTTGTATTTTTTGGTAGTGAATTGTTTATTAGGCTTTGATGAACATGCAGTACAATATACAAGGCTTAGGAAATAAAAGAAGAGTGAGAATTTGTCTTGAAGTTGTCTAGGCAACGGACTTGAACTTCCGCGAGTGCTGGTCAGCTGCTTAGTTCGTAAACATGACGGGATTGAATACTGCGGATATTGAGACTGAGCTGAATAACGGCATAAGAAATGACACAAAATTGTTGAGCAGGGGTGGAGGTAAATTTTTAGTGAGTAAATAACATATCAACAAAGATAATTTTACTGATAACTGTGATATAAGTAAAAACGGATATCTAGATATCGGACCTGATGATGATGCAGCTGCAATTCAGGTAACACAAACATTTTGTTTCATTACTCAATGATTATATGGATTATGTTGAACCTATCAATAATTTCAAAAGAGTATTATGAGAAATAGGTTATATTTTTACATATGATAGGCGGAGACAATCTATTCAGTGGCATTACCGATTGCGTATATATCAATGCAGCAATCAAACAGGCGCATTTCAGTAAAATAGAAACAGAATGGGAAGACACTTGCTAGAGGAAATGAAAGTTGATATACAAGGTCACCATTACACTTCCACAATCTCATCTTTATTGGCTTAGGGGGATTTAGACAACATGAGAATATGACAAATACAGCCTACCTCAGTGTTGAGTATCTCCAGCACGGGTGGGGGTCTGAACCGACAAACTTATGACTCAACGAATAGAGAAATGGACATGATGGTATGTTAAATGTTGTAAATGACGGCATGTTTTCTAATATTATTGAAAATGAAACGGTGTGCTCTGCTTGAATGTTTCCTAATTAATAGGTTGAAACCTGGGAATAAGCGGAGCAAAAATGTGGGTGGTAAAGGGTTAAAGATACCCTTTGGCATCACTAACATGTACACCGACGTAACAATAGATGAATCCATTAAAATTATCGAGAATTTTCATAAAGAAAATACTTCACTGCAGGAAACCAAAGAAATAATTAGCCTCATTAGAACAATGCTACACCAAAATTGCTTTGCATTCACTGACAAGATGTATTGCCACAAAGAAGGGTTAGCCATGGGCTCACCATTATAAGGTATAATAGGAAACATTTTTTGAATAACTTTGAAAACATCTTCTGAACGTATCAGCATTCAAAATGAATATTATACTGGAGCAGGTATGTAGGCGACATCATGTGCATATGATAATGACTTCACTAATGCACACCAGTTATTAAACACACTAAATGATTTACAAAATTCCACCAGCTTCACAATGGAGCAAGAATCTAATAAGAAAATAACACCACAATCAGCAGGAATAATGGCAACCTGTCTTACAAAGTGTATAGCAAGCCCACTCAGGTGTTGCATGCTATTGACGACTCGAACCATGCATACACACTAAAAATAGCTGGATTGAATACAATGATACACAGAGCTGTTTCCATACCAATGAGCACAATGGAGTTCAATGAAGAGGCACAAATTGTTAAACAAATCATAAAAGAAGACAACCACCCTCCAGGCACAGTAGATAAAATATTAAACAAACAAAAGAAAAGTCCCTGGAAAACCACCACACTTGTTTCTCAACTACATTAATAATAACACATAAAAAGTAGGTTATATCTTTAGGAAACAGGGTTTTAATTAACCTTTAGGATGAACAACACACTGCAGAGACACATCAACAAGTGCACCTAAACAAAAAGGACCCTTTCTCAAAGTCACGAGTCTATGAACTCAAGTGCCAAGAACTTAACTGCAATGCCACCAATATAGGTCAGACAAAAGAAAATTTCCACACAAGATTCAAAGAACACAATAAACGATCAGATATAATCAGCATTCAGCCTTTGGGGAGCACATATATGACAGTTCACACTATTTCACAGACATCAACACAGATCTAGAAATTTTACACATTGAAAGTAAAATAAAATCTTCGAATATGAGGGAAGCAATCGAGATCTATATCGCAAAAAATGCTAACGTAACCAACTTAAATGACCATACACACTTAAAAAATTCCCTGCACATCGCTCTACTCACATAATATCTGGACCATACGTACTCATTAAATTGGCATTTATCACAATAATATCCTATAGATATTCTCTAATTCAATTCCATACATTATTCATCTAAAATCATTCAGTTGCATTCATCCATCTCACATAAAAGTACATTATAACATGAAGTAGGTTAATAACCTTCTCTCCCCTCTCCAGTGTGGAAAGAGTATTCCACAGTGCTCCACTCGTTCCATCCTACTTCCCCCTCTCCTCTCCATGGTAAAGTGTACTAGATTTTAACATCCAGTAGGAGGGATCCACAATGTTCGGCTCTCCCCTCTCATGCTTCCCTTCCTCTCTCTGTAAGGTATGTGCTATACTCAAAACTTTCCATTTACCTCTCCATGACCACAGTCCTGAAATAGTATTTGGTGACAACAAAGTTGGCATTGGCAGTCTAGATAAGTTCAGGAGTTTTCTCGATATATTAATACTTGTAAATTTCTTATTTGTCAGTACCGGCTCATATTATCACTGAACTCTCTATCATTGACAAGTTTATGCAACGTAAACAATGCTGTACATATATGCATATTTTATGTGATTTCATAGAGTCTGAGGATGTTCTTGTAGAATGAAACATGTCATTCTTTGTATAATAGAGTGTTTATTTTTTACGGGTATGTTTATAGTGTAATAATTTATGTTAAAATTGTATGTTTGACAAACTAGAAAGTTTTTTTTTACATTTAACTGAGTCTACAATGGAAAGTATGGCTTCATCTTTAACAAACTCTCCATTTTGTGCGTCATTTTATCTTCCTTTCCTTAGTTCAGCTACTGTTCGATTTCTTCTGTATTAAATGGGATAAGTGAGTATATTCTGGACTTTTATACTTTAATTCGCTTTTACTAGTAAACTAACTTGTAATAGAATGTAAGCTTTAGATCACAGTCCCTCCTGCACCCCTGTAGTGTCAAAATGTTTCATGAATCCAAGTGAAAAATTTAAAGGTCTTTTAGTACGAGGGCCATCCGATAAATAGGTTTCCCTATTTTACAAAAAATACAAGCAGGCTATTTACACTTGTGCTGGCCCTGCAGTGTGGGGGTAGCATGCCTGCCTCTTACCCAGAGGCCCTGGGTTCAATTCCTGGCCAGCTCAGGGATTTTTACCTGCATCTGAGGGCTGGTTGGAGGTCTACTCAGCCTATGTGATTAAAATTGAGGAGCTCTCTGACAGTGAGATGGTGGCCCTGGTCTAGGAAGTCTAGAATAACGACGGAGAGGATTGTTCGTGCTCACCACATGACACCTCGTAATCTGTAGGCCTTTGGGCTGAGCAGTGGTCACTTGGTAAGCTATGGCCCTACGGGGGCTATTGCCCCATGGTGCTTGGTTTTATTTACCTTTGAGAAATATTTAATTTTCATTCTACAACTCGTACACTACTTTTCCACATAGTCACTATTTCAGTCCAAACATTTTGTTATCTTGGCAGCAGTTTCTTGATACCTTCATCATACCGGGTCGGGTCCCATCTCTGTAGACAGCGGTGCACTTCCTCTTCCACCTCTTCATCAGTTGCAAACCGCTTACCTCCAAGGTGCAACTTGAGTTGTGGATAGAGATGGAAATCACTCGGGGCAAGTTCCGCAGAATAAGGTGTATGGGGAAAAAGGTCCCTTTTGAAGTTCTGCAGCAAATCCTGCGTCCTTTGAGCTGAATCGGCAATATTTTCTGAGACAAGACAAGAACGTTTTCGTTGGATTTCAACTCTAAGCTTCGTGAGGACCGTGGAGGACCTCTCATGTGTGACCACAGTGCATTGGGGCAGTCGGTGAACCAATAAAACTTCATTACAGTACCAAAAGGCAGTAGCCAAAACTATGCCTACAGAGGCTGATGTCTAACCGGGCAAGTTGGCCATGCGATTAAGGCCGCGCAGCTGTGAGCTTGCATCTGGGAGATAGTGCGTTCGAACTCCACTGTCGGCAGCCCTGAAGATGGTTTTCCGTGGTTTCCCATTTTCATACCAGGTAAGTATTGGGGATGTACCTTAATTAACGCCACAGCTGCCTCCTTCCCACTCCTAGGCTCTTCCTCTCCAATTGTCAACATAAGACCTATTTGTGTCGTTGCGATGTAAAGTAAATTGTAAAAAAGAGTCTGAGGTCTTGGCTCTTTTTTTATGAGCATGTTCGCCAAGTTTCTTCCATAGCATGCTTTGTGGTTTTGTTTTTAGAGTTGAATAATGCACCCTGCATTCATCTCCAGTAACAATGCGGGAAAACATTTGATCTCCCTCTCTTTGAAGCATTTGCAGAAAAGCTCAGGCTACCTCGTTCTGTTATTGCTTGTGAGCATCAGTAAGAAAACTTGGGACCCATCTTGCACAGACTTTTCAATACTGCAAGACATTCAACAATATCATTGCAATAAAGGACTGCCAGTTTCCGTGCCGGGAGGCAGTAGATTCATTATCTCATCAGTGCTGACGCATTAATCTTTGTCCCCCACATTCTGACCAACAGTGGCTGTAATGGGCCTGGCGCTGCGCTGTCATCATGTACATCTTGCTGCCATTCCAGGAACCATGAAAGCCAGCATGCATCTTTCACTATAAACTCACACCAAAATGGCAATGAATATTGGTAGCCATTTCATTTTTTGCCGTGGAAGAGCGAATAACATAACAGAGTTCACAAGTGGAAACGCTTTCAAGTGGTAGCTCCATGGCAGGTAGCGCCATACTGGTGAACACAGAGCAAGCACGTGCGGTTGAAGATCACCTTACCCCAACCATATGCCAGTGGAAGTTCCTACAGTACCAACTTAATTCTAAAACATGTGGTATGCAGAGAAAAAATAAGGAAACTTATTTATTGGATGACCTTCGTAGATCATGAAAGAGCTTCTGTAACTGCAGATGTACACTCCAACACTGGTGGTGTTCTCATCCCCACAGTTCTTCACAGAACACTGCATAACATCCTTGTAGTAGTAAAACATTTCATTTGTAGTTGCTTTATGTTGGACCTGCATCACATCTTTCCCTGGTCTATGACTGTGATAAGCCTGCTTCTTTCATGTTCGTTTTTTATTTTTACACTTGGATGAACAGAACTGTCTAAATGCAGTGTTTATCCCCTGTGAGCTTGGCAAAAACCAGATTATAGAAAATGATTAAAATGTTTCAAGGGATTTTGATCCGTCTGTCTAAACAAAATATATGTTAAGAGCATAGTATTAATATTTCTCACTGTATGGCAAAAGATTTAGGACAGTTTTAATACTTGGATGTGATTCAAACAACCTCAATGATTTGATAGACGTAATTGGATACATAAAATCAATTAATATAATTTAGTGTTTATATCTGTGGCAGATTGCTTCCAAAATTTTGTGCGAGATGGTCCCAATTCCATCTCTGGTAGAATATCTTCTGATATGGCTAGAAAATGCTTCTCACTTTATATTTGGTTCTCAGTCTCATGCTTTCTCTGACATTAGGTTTGAGCAAGGATGATAACACCATTCTCAGTGCAGCCTTTGGTTTTGAAATCCTCTGCTGGTAGAAATCTCTCTTAAACAGTAGTAAAATTTTGAAAGTAACTGTAATACTTGGAAGTAGTAAATTATCACGCTCATTTGTTGGTGACAGTATTTGTAAATGTGTGTTACGTGCATAACTTATGTATCTTATTTTCCACAGGAAAATATTGAAAATGTATCAGAAATGATACCACTGAAAAAAGAAGCCTAATCAGAGTTAACAGAGCCAGGGCCAATGCAGGAAAACTCACTTGAGGTAATGTGCATAATTTGATAAGCCATTGTTAGGTACTGAAAATAGAAAATTGCTGAACAGATATCAGTGGTTGACCCTTAATTTCAATACATATGATTGATACACTTTTTTATGAGATTGACTGTTTACTTACCTAACTTTCACCTTTCCTTCATGTTCTTTAAGATCGTGCATTATGTATCACGCAGCAGTTGGGATAGATCCAAAGACCTCTACTGTATATCATTTGGGAGGTGGTATCATTGCTACTAATATTTTTGACTTAGTGAATATTTTCAAACACGGAGTTGCTATAAGGGGCACTTTATTGTCACTGTTCCTGGGTATTTTACTAGTTGTTCCAAATGAAACACCATTGTAATCTTGTTGATTATATTAATTATTGACTTCTAGATAATACAATTATTTGTAGATACAAGTTACAGGTGATTGCTTGCTTACTGTCAGAATTCACTTACAAGTAGAAAACATTCTTATCCTTCCTAATGTTGTCTGTGATGATACTAGTCTGTGGTGACTTATAATATTACATAAACTTTCAATGAATAAATGAGCCATTCAAGAGTGATCTTGCCTTTCTGTTTCATGTGTGGTAAAGGACAGGCTTTGTATGTTCCCCATTACTCACCTGATCACTGCCATCGTCCACTGTGTTGTTATGGGCTATTTATTGGGATATTTAATTGACAATCTCTTTCAGGAATTCTGGGTTGGCTGCTCAATATACAGCCATCTGGATAATGAGAGAGGAAGTATAATCATGATCAGGGAGTGTAGTATTTTTCTCTCCTACAAGGAAATTGGATGTAGTTAGGTAAGAAGTGTCAAAAGGGTCGTCATTTAACTTTAGTGAGGAGATGTGAGTATGTGTTGTAAGAGTGGTCCATTCTTTGTTGGCCAAGAAATAAGAATTCATCACTCTTCTAAGGTGATATATCAGACTGTTGACAGCTGCTTCTCGTTTTCTATCAAAGTGTAGTGCTGCAGGAGGGATGAAATGCTGTATCAGTCCCATGCCTGCAGTTGCAGGGAAGAGCTGGTTTTTCTCAGGATTGTTTTTCAGAAAGGCCTTGATTTCCTTAGCTGCTCTGAAGAAGTTTGTGCCATTATCACTGTAAATGTTCAGGGGGTGACCTCTGTGAACATAAGTGAACAAAGAGAGGCGAGCAATGTAGTTGTTGTGAGATCAGGTATCATGTCTATGTAGAGAGACTTGGTAGCTAGGCAGTCTGGTCTTGTTCCATCTCACGCCAATGTTTATGAGAATTGAGCCAGCATAGTCTATTCTAGTGATAAGAAATGGGTACACAAACACTTTGTGTATTTCGCGTTAATTGTTCAGAAGGATCTGCATTCAACTTACGACCCTTGAGATGTGCATAAATGTTGCTTCTTTACCGCCCCCCTTGCTGATGGGATCCGAAACTTGCCTCTCAGAGATGTGATTAAGGGTTGAGTGCATGATGAAGTAGTCGAAGTTGTTCCACAATGATAATTAGATTAGTGAGATGATGATATATACCGTATACAGAATGATCTAATATTTCCCCCCACTAGAATTAAGATATTGTGCAGTCTTCTGCTGACAAGGAGATGGCTTCTTGATCTATGATTATGGTTATAATCAATATGATTTAATATTTTCTGTGACAATAATTTACGATACCCTCATTTGTTGAACATATGTATTTGTGTGTGGGGACCTTATCTGCAATTCTCGGCCATTGTTGCATTACCGTTAATTTATATGCTGGTACTGTGGCTATTTAAAATGGATTTAAAATCCATTATTACGTCAATAATTTTGATTTTCCTTATTCGCCCAATAAGCTAATCCTTGACTTGAGCATGCGTAGTGTCTGTCTTGAACGGAGCGCTCTGCAGTTGTTTTTCTGTCTCGTCAAGAGTTCCCTCTTAGCAGTGCTAGTGTGCAGTTGAGTGGACAGTCGCTGTGAAGAGGTAGCGTGGACGGTATTGCGTAGTGATTCTACGAGTGTAATTCGTACGTTATGGGGGAGCAAAGTGGTGGTGAGGAGTCTCCTGATCCTTCAACCCTCACAGTTGCTCGGGAAGAGACAGTTCAAATGGACCAGGATGAGATTGATAGTCCAAGTGAGAATAGTGGCACAGTGAGTAAATCGAATACACCAAATGCGGTGGTGAATAAATACGCTGGTGCTTCGATTTCGAAGACTGAGTCGCAGGAACTTTATCCTAGTACTCATTATGGACCTTTTATTATTTTTGTGGAGTCCACAGAAACAGGCAATGTCGGTTACATGCATCCTATGACCCTGGGTAGAATTTTCTATGAGAAAAATATTCCAGGCATAAAATCAGTGGCCCGCAAGGGACGAAATAGGGTACAAATAGAATTTGTATATGCCGTACAGGCAAATTCATTTCTGAAGCACCCTTTATTAGTTGAGCTTAAGTTACGGGCATACTTACCTAGCTCTAATGTACTGCGGGTAGGAGTTATCAGGGGTGTAGAGAAGACCTTGAAAGAGGATGCTATATTAAAGCACTTAAAGTCTCCTGCTGTTATAAAATCTGTAAAGCGTTTGAACCGTGGAATTGTAAACGAAGAAGGAACACAGTATGTCCCTACTGGATCTATAAAAGTGGTTTTTCGTGCGCAGAAACTTACACAGTTTGTGTCATTATATCAGGTGCATTTAGAGGTGGAGCCATATGTTTTTGCTCCCATCATCTGTAAAAAATGCCAGCAGTACGGTCACGTTGATAAGCATTGCAGAGCGACCAGTCCCAGGTGGGGGAAATGTGCATTGCACCATACTACTGCGAACTGTACGGAAACTTTCCTGCAATGCGTGCATTGTCGCGGCACCCATTCAACTGGAGATGTTGACTGTCCAACTCACCAACAGCAAGTCCACATTAAAAAGATCATGAGCCATCAGAACTTATCGTTCAAGGACGCTGTACAAAAAGTCCAACCTAGTGAATATAATGTAGTAGACAATTCCCGAAATTTTCCCCCTGTAACTGGGGAGGAGCAGACTCCTACTCAGTCGAATCCCCGTAAGAGAAAATTCACACAAGTAATTTTAAAATCATCGAGACCGGTACCAGCCCCAGGATATGCTAAGGAAGGTTATCAAAATTTGTTTCGAGAGATTCCCCGCATGGAGATGGCAGCTTCAAAAGTTACACCTGTTTCCAATGGCGCAAGCCGGCGGATGGAGGCACCTTTGGACGAACCTGTTGCCACGAGTAGCGCCTCAATGGCGCAACCGCTTTCGTCATTTCATAGGCAAAGAGAATATCTTCAAAGTGGTCTTTATCAATCTATTCAGCAATTAGTACAATTATTGGGTGATCACCCCGCGTTAGCTCATAATGTATTCCAGTTAAGGGACAGGGTTTGCAGTTTTATTCAATTCTATGATCAGAATTACTCAATGGAACGCTAGAAGTCTCATGAACAAACGTCATGAGCTATTTAAATTAATTCAGGAAACAGTACCTCACTTTTTAGCTATACAAGGAACTTGGTTTAATCTTGAGACTCGCATTAAGTATCCTAATTACAAAGTTGTACGTAATGATGGACCCGGTTACGGTGGGGTTGCCTTTTTGGTCCACTCGTCCGTGACATATCGCATTCATTCGAATATTCAGGCCATACCCCCTACATATGTTGTAGGATTATATTATATGCATATTTTACTTGTGAATATATACTGTCCTCCTGAATTTTCCATTACTGACAGACAATGGAACCAATTCTTTCAACAATTTACTACCGAACCATATGTTTTTATCTTTTGGGGACTTTAATCTTCATCACACACTGTGGGGAGGAAATTTGGATACACTTCAAGGTACACAGTTCCTTAATGCAGTAAATAACCATGCTCTTGCTATTTTGAATGATGGCTCTCCTACGCGTTTGACTGCGCCTTCTGCCCCTCCTAGCGCAGTAGATTTAACATTGTGTAAGCGAAATATGGTGTCTATCACTACATGGCATACTTTGAGTGATACTTATTCCAGTGATCATTTCCCTATTGTTACTTCTTATGGTGTAGGCAGACCCTTTTCTCCACCGCAACACACATCTCAAAATAACATGATTCGATCTTTGAGGAGATTTAAACCGCAAATATATACCGCTTACATTGAGGATGCGTTACAAAAAATACCGGATTTTTTCATATCAAACTTTGCTGCAGATTTTAACAGATTATATTAATCTTCACCACCCCATCATCGTTTCACCTCCTTTATCTTCTAGGAAACCTGCGCATGTTAAGTGGTGGGACGAGGAATGTCATTTGCTGATCCAAACCCGCAAAGTACTTTTTCGACAATATAGGCAGCACGCAACACCTGAAAATTACTTCCGGCGCAAACGACACATAGCACAAACTCGCCGAATTTTCCATCAAAAACGTCGTGTCGCTTGGAGGGAGTTTATATCGTCCTTCACGCGTCAGGTTCCAATTGCAGACTTGTGGAATGCCATCAGGGCAATCACACGAGTTACGCAGCACTCCCCTGCCAAGACCATCCCAGGTCAGGTATTATCTGATTTTCTTGTTAGAGAGACGCCAGATTTTGTTGAACCGCAGTATGTTTATTCCCAAGACCCACTAGACGCACGTTTTTCCGTATTGCTACAACCCTGCGATTATCAGGAATTAGAGGCAGTACTCCAATCGTGCTCAAATTCCTCCCCAGGTCCAGATAATGTATCATATCAAATGCTCAAATTATTACCTATTAGAGCAAAGAAGGCATTATTAAACAGGTATAATTATATTTTTCGTAATCATAGTACACCTGTTAGTTGGAATGACTTTTTTCTAATTCCCATTCTTAAAAATAAGCAATTACCCACTGAGGTTAGTAATTATCGTGGTATAGTACTCGGTTCGTGCCTCCGTAAAGTCTTTCTAAAGATCTTACTTCGAAGACTCATATGGGTATTAGAATACTATAACTTGACGCCTCGATATCAATATGCCTTTTTTAAGGGACGCAGTACATCTGATGCATTTAATAGTTTTGTTATCGATTTACTATTAGCTCGTCATAGAAAACATAGTACCATAGCGGTTTTTCCTTGATATTCAACGGGCTTATGACTCCGTACCTTTGAACATATTATGGGAAAAACTTGCAACTCTTCAGATTCCTGAGGGATTTATTATCATTCTCAGACAACTTCTGACTTATCGCACACTCAGATTTAAATCGACACCTTATACAATCCAGCCCCGGCAGGTAAGTGATGGGTTGCCACAGGGTGATATTCTAAGTGGTATTCTTTTCGCTCTTTTCATGAAAGATTTCGAAACGGTCATTTTACGTCATGCTCGACTACAGGCGTATGCTGACGATTTTTTGCTTTATTATACACATGAAGACTTACAGCTCTGTAGACAACATATTAGTTTCACGCTTCATGAAGCTAGAACATGGTTAGAGGCCCATGGGTTAAATCCTTCCATAGCGAAATGTCGAGCGATGATATTTACACATCACCGAACCTATGACCGATCGCCACTTGCTTTTGATCGGTATGAAATACCAGTGGTTAGTCAGCATAAATATCTTGGGTTATTTATCGATCAAAAACTTACATGGAAACATCATTTTTTATATTTGCGTTCGAAGAGTGAACGGTATATTCAGGTCATACAAGCTGTAACACGTAGGCAATGGGGGGCATATCCCGTTGTGGTGCTATCTTTGTACAAAACCACTATTAGATCGATATTGAACTACGGATCACATATTTTTGACTTGGCATCGTATACTAACTTGAATATTCTTAACACTTGTCAATATAAAGCAATACGCTCCTGTATTGGAGCTTTAAAGTCCACACCTACCAATACACTTTTAGTCGAATCCTGCGAAGCTCCCTGACAAGTACGTAGAAAAATACTTGCGACGAAATATTTACTTAAAAAGTTTTCTTTAATTCCGAAGTTACAGTTACTCTCGGAGTATTACTCCGTACGGCGTCAGGGTTTACGCAGATTGCCAGTACTGTTTCATGCTTTTACTACATTGAAGTCGAAACAGTATACCTTATTACACAGTGTTAATTTAATACCCTATACTTTACCCTATCAGGTTTCTTATTATAAGCCTCAAATAATATGGCCTATACGTAATGGCTCTACTAACGTTACTTGTCTGCAGGGGACCGAGATTTGTCCTGTTAAACGAGTGAAATTATCTAATATTCCCCGAAGCATAAACATTTTTACAGATGGGGCAAAGAACATTAATGGAGTTGGGTCCGCTTATTATATACCTTCTCTAAATGTTAAAGAACAATATGGTTTGCCTAGTGACTGTTCGATTTTTTGGCGGAGTTATTTGCCATTCAGCAAGCTTTACTTTTTGTTCAGCGACAGGGATATACGCGAGCTACAATCTATACGGATTCGCTGAGTGCATTACAATCTTTGGTTTCGTATGAGTTATCCTATAATTGGTATATATACAATGTCAAGAGTCTCCTTTATAAGCTTGACAATGTCGGTATTTACATAACTTTAGTATGGGTACTAGGTCATGTGGGTATCGAGGGCAATGAAAAAGCAGATTGTCTTGCAAAGCTAGCTTCTCGTCTTCCTGTTCCGAATACTAACAATATTGTTCCAGCTTCTGATCATGTAGTTGTTATCCGACAGGAGGGGCGTCAAGAATGGCAGAATTTCTTTAGACAGACTGCACAAGTCAAAGGTCACTTCTATTATCATTTACAACCAACACTTTGAGTTAAACCTTGGTTTATACGAGGATCTTATACTAGACGACATATTATTAACATCATTCGGTTACGGTTTAATCATGCCCTTACACCACAATATCGATCACGTTTCCATTTAACGCAGGATACAACCTGTTTGTGTGGTACAAATATCCGTAATGGCGACTCCAACCACATTTTATTTGAATGTTCTTTATATGCTAACCCCCGTAAAAAACTTATGACTAATCTCAAGAGACTCAAGCAGGTTTTTCCAACCAGTGTTTCTTGTTTGCTCTGTAATCCTACAGTCGAGATTATTCGAGTGCTAAATTTGTTTCTAGATGAAGCCAATATCGTGTTATAATTCTGTCTGTAATATAGGGTGAGAATTGCTCATGCTTTTGAAGGTTCCATTGATTGATTCCTCATATCATTAGTGTATTACTTGCGAGTGCTATTTTGGATTCTTCGTGTGGGTGAAGCTTTAGACGCAGTGTGATTGCAAGATTGGAAGTTTCCCGTATGACAACAGTCTGCTCTAGCAAACTAGGGTTGTTATGTGATATAGTGAAGTTCAGTGTTTTGTGTTTTTCTACTTGCAAGCTCAAGCATCAATTATTGAACTGAAGTTTTTCATTTATACTAGTGTGTTTACATGAGTAAGCGAGTATTGACTGGGTGAAATGTCGTAGACACAGCCCATAAGCATCAGCAAGCAAGCAAGCTGTCTCCTCAACTAGCGAGCGAGGAGTCTTGTTCTGAGCGAGCTGTGAGATGGACGCATTTAGCCTTGTTCCTTAGAAGACTTTGAAAAGTAACGAAATGGAGCTGGATACTCCCGGTTAGGCGGGAGATACAGTAGGCAATATGCCTAAATACGTTTTCAATCTTATGTTCCTCTAGTGATAGTGATTTGGTATTTTACTGATTCTTTTAATTCTACTATGTGAGTGTTGACTGTGGGCCTGCGTGCCAAGGCAGGCAGATTACCTCTTAAAACATGTTTCTGGTGTAAGTTTGTGATAAAGGATTACGCTAATTTGGATACAAAACCACCAGCATGTAAGTAATATTTATTAAAAAATTATTTTGGAGCAACGCCAACTTCAGTGGATTACTTGGAGGTGACATTGTTTACAACCGTCTTGGAATTTTCAACAACATTATCTTGTCCGTTTACGAAACAACGTTGTCTCTGTTATTTAATTTTAGGCCTACCTCGAGTTATCGCCAATGTAGTGTGAATTGAATCTGAACTCTATACCCGGTATTTGGAAATTTAATAGCCGACTGAAAAATTTAAATCACTATTGATAAAATTCTCATGTAAAAGTGATATGTAAATTTAATTACGAGGCGAATCGGAAACCCGCGGTGAGCATATATGCATTATGTCATTCCTACCTTGCTATTATTGAGATTGTTGTACGTTTTTGGTTTTTTGCACCATATACGGTGTGCGTATTGTTTTGGTTGTTCGTATTGTTATTATTATTATTAGTATAGTTATTTTTATTATTATTATTATTATTATTATTGCACGGTGTGTTTCTCTTACTGCCTGTTTTTCTGATTTTGAAATGCGTGCTCTGATTGTATCTGATTTCGTGTGATTTTCCAAATTGTGTCTTGTTGTTATGTAATCCCTTTTTTGCCGATGTCTCCCGCGTTCGGTCTTATCTCATGTGCTCATTGTCGTGGTTCCAAGGCCACCTCGTAGTTAATTTAATAACGACCATCTTGGTCTTTTGTAAAATTATTCCTTATAGGAAATGCCACTTTCTATGGATTTAATCTCATGATACATGTAATTATAATTTTATTATTATTATTATTATTATTATTAGTCATGTCAGTACTCCTCGGTTGTAGAAATCTGAAATTTCTTTGCCCGGTTCATGAACTTCGAGGTGATTAACGCTCACATTCCTTCTTCTTACGTAGTTTTGTTTTCTTCTTGCTTTGTTACGTCACTAGCCTAAAAATTTATTATCTGGTGAACGCTAAAGATTTTGGCAGGCTTTGCCTATTATTAAAAAATTTAATAGCTTGGGTCGTGAGTTGCTAGTGGACCTTTAGCGTGTGTTGTTGTTCTGTTTACACTGTGGAACATAATTTTTTTTCCTCCCTTTGTAATATTGTATGAATTTGGGGAATATTTTTCTGGTTCCTAGTTATTAACTTTTGGTTCGGTTCTTTAATTTATTTTGTAATTTTGGTTCTGCTGCCACATATTTCGGGTTCGTGTGTATGGTGTGTATTGCCTAGTGAGTGACAAAAGGAAGATTGAATCCTTGTTGCAACAAGTTAATTATCTATGGCCAGCAATTAATTTACAAAGGTATACCTTAAAGTTTAAAGTCTAATATTAAAATTAAAAATAATATTTTTACAAAAGGGATTTGTTAATAAGATTGTAATCCTCTTCTGTATTATAATTCTGCTACTGGTCTGAGTTAGTACAATTTAATAATATAATATTCATTTATTTATCTTATTGCTTCTTTAATTATTAAATTTTTGAAAGTAGGAATCTCTTACTGTAAGTTTTAATGAATTCTGTTCATTTATTTAAATGTTATGTGTTTTCAAAGAACGTTAGTTACCCTTTATTTTTTTAAAGAAAGAAAGTATTTATTTAACTATAAATGCTATGAATTGTTTTTTTTCTTTAAGTAAACATCGTATTTACAATTTTATTTCGTCTGTCATTTAGTAGTTAACAATGTTGACCTGCCAACCTGTCAAATGTTAACGTAAGATCCAGCCCTTTTCACTCCCTATTTTGCCCTCCACGCGTCGTATTTGGTGCTGCTGCCCTTATGGTAAGTATTGTGTTCTGTTTTCCTTGTTGTTTGGTGCATTTCTTGGTAAGTGTTAAGAAATGGGTACATGCACACTTTGTGTATTTTGCGTTAATTGTTCAGAAGTATCTGCGTTCAACTTACGACCCTTGAGACGTGCATAAATGTTGCTTCTTTACCGCCCCCCTTGCTGATGGGATCCGAAACTTGCCTCTCAGAGATGTGATCAAGGGTTGAGTGCGATGATGAAGTAGTCGAAGTTGTTCCGCAATAATAATTAGATTAGTGAGATGATGATATATATATACAGAATGATCTAATATTTCCTCCCCACTAGAATTAAGATATTGTTCAGTCTTCTGCCAACAAGGAGATGGCTTCTTGATCTATGATTATGGTTATAATCAATATGATTTAATATTTTCTACAGAACATTAATGCAACATTTGAGTGGAGGGTTCAACTCCGATATGAACAGTGGACTTGAATTTCACTCTTGTTTATAACAATCTGAGATAAATCAAAAACAATATGCAGCTACTCTCTGTACTTTTTTAATATTGAAACTTTTGTTGTGAATAAGTCATCATCAAGTCTCTAAGAAGCATTTGTAGCATTTTTTGAACTGGGAGATCAATACGAACATCACATTTTCATTTATTCCTACTCATAGGATCTTGATTCAACCATCCAGAACTATGCTGACAAACTGTATTGTTGACAATTGTGTTCATTTGTGGTCGTCTGGACACTAAGTCAGCGGGTTTCTCTTTGGACGGCACATGGTGCCACTCATTTGTATCTTTAGCAACTTCAAACTGGGAGCCTTTAATGTTTTCTTTAAATAGTCTTGTCAACAGAAAGGCTCCGCAAATCTCAGACTTTGAATGGAGAGTTATGAAAAACCAATTTTTTTAAAGCTTTGCTGCCTTGCATTTTACACAGAGCAGCATTTTATTGCTAAACAATCTGACATACACACGTAAATGCTATTTGTTGAGACCGCAGTCAGATGATTATAGAGAAGAGATGTTCTTGAGTGGATGACCCTTCATGGTGTATGTAGTTGAGACTAATGTCAGTCTTGACTGAAGCGTTGACTTTAACAAGTGTTTTTGCTGTTTTACTTGAATGATTTATGACAGGGTAATAGGCTTCAATTAATGAAATACATTTACAAAAATTAAAAGTCTCTTCATAACATCTTGCCCCCCTTGAAAGGAGTTTTTTCAACTAACTATTGTAATCTTATACGTATTATAAAAATACTTATACTTAACATATGCGTTAATACAAAACTCTGTACATCATATTTTTATGATTAAAAAAATAATATTCAAATTATATCTTGGATGAAAAATAACACAAAGTTAGAAATATCACAGGAAATCTTGAATTCAGTTCCCCTTGTCATCCCCTTCAATGGGAAGAGGGCATATTTTCTTGATGCTTCGTGTGAAAGTTCCACCAGCCGTCCAAACGGTTACAACCGTCACCTCGCCATCTCGTCCAGGGTGAACTTGAACTACCCTACCTCTGGGCCACTCTAGAGGAGGGATGTTGTCCTCAATTAATAGCACCAAAGAATCAACACCAATACGTCGATTGGTATCATGCCACTTGACGCGTTTTTGCAATTCCTGCAGGTATTCTCGCTGCCATCTCTGCCACAACCGCTGCCGAATTTCCTGCAAGTGCTGCCAACGTGACAAGTGGTTATCGGGTTCTCTCAACAAATCCCTTTGCACAGGTTGCACGATCGAGTCACTTAGAAGAAAATGTGCTGGTGTTAAGACTTCTAAATCATTTGGATCATTTGGCAAGGGAGTAAGGGGACGTGAATTTAATACAGCCTCTATATCACAAAGAATAGTCTAGGTTTCTTCGAAAGTTAGCACGCGTCCCTGTGTTTCAGTCAGCAAATATCTTTTCATCATCTTTACAGCTGCTTCCCACAATCCCCCAAAGTGGGGTGACCGGGGAGGAATAAAACTCCACTGTATCTGCTGCTGAGCGAGTGAGGAGGTAATGGTCGTTGACCCCTTTTCCAAAAAGGACTGGATATCTTGTAGTGCGTTGGCTGCTCCAACGAAATTCTTCCCGTTATCACAGAAAAGCTGCTTGCACAAACCTCTTCTCGCCGTAAATCATTGCAGTGCAGCTAAGAAAGCTTCGGTCGTTAGCTCTGACACCAACTCCAAATGCACTGCCTTGGTACTGAAGCATGTAAATACAGCTACGTAACTCTTGCAAGTATGAATGAGGCCCCTTCTGTGGCCTTTTCTTACAGATATTGGACCTGCATAGTCCACTCCTGTGGTAACAAAGGGTCGAACAACTAACGTAACCCTTTTTGGTAAATCTGCCTTGCGTACCTCTGGAACTGTAGGATGGTAACAAAAGCACTTCAGACACCTCTTGACAATCCTTTTCGCTTCTCTTCTGCCGCTGATAGGCCAACATCGTTGTCGAGTTGCATGTAGCAGTTGCTCTGGGGGACAATGCTTCAGACGACGATGTTTATCTTCCATGATCATTCTGGTGATGTGATGATTTGCTGGTAGAAGCACAGGATGTCTCTGTTCTGATGTTAGCTCCGAAAAACGAAGCCTTCCTCCAACCCTAATCAATCCATCACTATCCATAAACGGACTGAGTGACTTTAGAGAACTCTTCTTTGGGAGGTCTTGATTATTAATTAAGCAATGTAGTACTTGAGGGAATGCTTCTAATTGTGTCCATTTGACTACCTGTTTCTCTGCTTTACAAGTTTCTTGTATTTCTAGTGAACCCTTTTTCCTTTCTGGCGGTTTGAGTTTGCAATTATAAATGAATCTTTGACAATATGCTACTATACGGCATAATTTCGGAAATGACGAGAATTTATTCAGTAGAATGCCGGTTGATGTTGCTGTCAACGTAACTGGTGTGACCTTCAGCTCTGGTAGTTCTGTTTCAAATTCTTCTGAATTCTCTGGTTGTTGACGTTGTGTGCGAAGCCAAGAAGGTCCACTTCACCACAGCTTTTTATCTTCGAGTTCTGCTGAAGTAATTCCCCTTGAGAGAAGATCAGCTGGATTTTCAGTCGAAGGAACATGCTTCCAGTTGGTTGCATCAGTGGCTTCTTGAATCTTTGCAATCCTGTTTGCCACAAATGTCTTCAGCAGCCTTGGCTCAGTGTTGATCCATCCCAAAACAATTGTACTGTCACTCCATAATCTCATCTGACCAATTTTTTCTTTCAGAGCACTCACTGTTGTTCTGACAAGTTGTGCAAGAAGAAGGGCTGCCTCCAATTCGAGTCTTGGCAACGAAATGGTTTGTAAGGAGATACTTTCGTCTTCGCACAAAGTAAATTGGAAATGTAGAGACCACTTTGCGTTTGACAAACTGCATAAATGCATGCTCCAAAAGCCTTCTCAAAAGCATCACTAAATCCAAACAAATCAAAAGAACCAGAGCAATTCCCAGGATTTATGTTTCTCATAATTCTGATGTTGTTCAGTCTTTCTAATGACGTATAGTACTCATTCCAAATCTGAAGGTGCTCTCGAGACAATGGCTGATCCCATTCAAATCCATCTACCCATAAGTGTTGCATCAACATCTTCCCTTTGATCAGTACTGGACCCACGAGTCCTAGTGGATCAAAAATCTGTGCGATTTTGGAGGCGACTTCTCTTTTGGATCTTGGTGACTGCTTTTCCAGCTCAACTCGAAACTGAAGGCAATCTTGTGCTGAGTCCCAGAGGAGTCCAAGAGTCTTACCAGCTTCACCTTTGTCTAAAACCAGTAAGGTCCCTTCGTCGCGTTTGCTCTCCAAATCCTGCAAGATCTCTTTGCTGTTGGACCTCCATTTCCTCAAATGCATTCCACCACTCTTGAGTATATTTTGTATTTGCCGCCGTAGCCAGATCACGTCTTCTAGAATGTCTCCTCCACTTAAGCTGTCATCTATATAAAAATCATCGTGAATAGCCTTTGCTGCTGCTGGAAATTCATTTTCATGAAGATTAGCCAATTCAGTTAGGCATCTCATGGCATGGTAAGGTGCCGATGCTGCTCCGTATGTTACTGTATTCAACTGATAAATCCTCACAGGGGCTGAAGATTCCTCTTTCCACAAAATCTGCTGGAATGCTCGATCTTCAGGATGGATGAGTATTTGCCGAAACATCTTTTCCACATCTGCCGTCATGACGTACTTACGGCTGCTAAATCTAAGTACACTGTGAAAAAGAACTCGCTGTAAATTAGGTCCTGTCATGAGCTTGTCATTGAGTGATGTCCCGAGTGATGTTTTTGCCGAGGCATCAAATACCACTCTGACCTTTGTGGTGTCACTATCTGGTCGTACCACTGGTTGATGGCGTATGAAGTATGAATTTGGTACATCTTGATTTTGGTTTCTTTCAATCAAGCTCATATGTCCTAGTTTTTCATATTCATTCATGAAATCTGCATAAGCTGTCTTGAGTTCGGGGTGTCTGCTTAACATCTTGACTAATGATTCTAGTCTGTTTAGTGCTCGTTTTCTTGATTCTCCGAGGATGACATCTGGCTTGATAGGGAGCCTTACGATGAATCTTCCTGTTGTATCTCTCGAAGCAGTGTCCGTGAACTGTCTTTCACATATTCTTTCTTCTGATGTGTAATGTTGAATCTCCGGAATTGCTTCTTGTTTCCAAATTTTTTCCATCTGATCTGATAATTGTTGATTGCTAATTTTCATGCATGTTGTTGTTGATCCTTGTTTGTTCTCAAAACCTTCACCGCCTATAATCCAGCCTAATCGGGTGTTTTGCAGAGCTGGTTGTCCTTCAGCTTCATTCTTGGGTGGACCTATGACTATTTTCCAATAAAGTCCTGCACCAATTAACATGTCCATGTCTCCAGGCTTGTTGAATGTGGGATCTGCCAAGCGAATGTCCTTAGGAATAATAATCTTGTCCTTCTTGATCTCCAACTGTGGCAATCGTCCCGTTATAGTTGGCAAAACTAGAAATTTTGCTTCCACCTCAAATCCGTCATTCCTTGAAGCGAGGTGTACTCTCGTTATCCTTTTTGTTTCCACTTTGGAACAATCTACTCAATGATCTGAGTGTTTGTCTTGACATTCGGTAAACCAAATTTCTTATACAGACCTTCCTTTATTAGATTCGACTGAGATCCCGGATCCAATAAGGCTCGGCATGTCATTCTTCTTCCGTGAACATCTTTCACATCAATTAAAGCTGTTGACAAAAGTATTTGTGATGTTATTCCTTTCGCCAAGCTCACATTGACTGAAGCAGGTGAATGCTGAGATTCGACACACAGGTTTATGGGCACTTGATTTTCTTTAACATTTTGTTTCTGTTTGTCATCTTCCTCAGCATATAAAAGTGTGTTGTGAAGAAGTCCACATTTCTTGCATTTTGATCCTCTGCAATTTCTTGCAATATGTCCTGGCTTCAAACAGTTATGATACTGCCCTTCTTCTCGAAGCAGTTTTCTTCTGTCTTCAACTGATCGTTTAATTAATTCTTCACATAAAAAACTGGGGTGACTTCCACCACACAGATTACAGCTTGCCTGAGACGTCGTCATAACAACTTTCTTGCTAGGTTGTTTGTCCTTCGGATTTGCCTTCGTGTTCAATGCCTTGGTTTTGTTATGATTTTAAGGCATATATATGATTGGGAACGCTCAGTTAATAATTTCAAGAAATCATCCAATGTTGGCATCTTGTGTGGAGTGTTGCTTTTCACCCTTCCCTGCCAGTCTCTTTGCTCAATGAAATCCAGCTGCTTCTTTGCTAGATGAATAACCAATGTGTCCCAAAATTGTACCGGTTGCTTCATTGCTTTTAATGAAGCCATGTGAGTTTGAATATGAAATTGCAATTGCCTGAGTGATTCAGATTTGTTCTCTTTAAAAACTGTAGGAAACTTGAAAAGTTCATCTAGATGTGTCTCGATTATCTTCACTTGATTATCATATGTATCTACAAGCAAGTTTCACGCATTTGTGTAGTTTTCTTCTGAAATGGTAAAACCTTGAATGACTTTGTGTGCCTCGCCCTGCAGAAGACCGATCAGATACTGATATTTTTGGATATTTGTTAGTTGAGTATCATTATGAATGGTTGACTCAAAACTGTTCTTAAAAAGCAACCATTTTGTGAATTCGCCGTTGAATTCCGGTAATTTAATTTCTGGTAATTTATGTATTCTTCTGTTATGATGTTGTGGAACTTCCTGTTGATGAACAGCGTTGTTTACTGCCGTGTTCATTTCAGCTAGTAAATTATTTTGAACATCCTCTGCTTCATCTATTATCGTTTGCAGTTGCGTAACTGTGCGGAAATAAATAGATTCAAATAGCTCTCGCTCTCCCTCACATTCCTCTTCAAACTGTAATGCAGCTGTTTCATCAATGATCTCAGTTTCCTCTATTTTAATTTGTACTTCTTCAAAAGAATTCCATAGCTCTTCACATTTTTTAATTTTAACCTTCGCCTCTTATTTTGACATGTCAGCTGTAATAGACTTTATTATTCTTGTTAACGTGCCTTTTACTCGACCACGCGATTGTTTTAATTTAGTTAGTTGCGACATATTGAAATTAAGGTTATGCTGTGAAAGTTCGAAGGGATTGCGTGAAGGTTATGTATAAATTCAAAGGAATCGTGTTTTGAATTGAGGTTTCGTTACTTTGTGGTATACACACACAACTGAACAACTTCCTAAATGTTCACTGGTAGAATAATAAACCTTCTTAGATTTAAATGCACGCGATTATAAACCCGAATTGAGATTATCACATGTTAGACATTCATTTTAGTATTGTTTATCGGACTTGCGTAAGTTAAGAAACGCCTTCATTTGGTTTCCATTTTATTATTATTGCCAGGGTGGCATAAACCAATTTAACAAATGAAAACCGCCCAGAAGGGCAAGGAAAAGAAAAGAACAAAAATAGTAGAACAAAATTGGTGAGCATGTAAGAAGATCACAAGATCCAACAGGTAAATCCTTTACATAATCTTAAACTGGATTAACTTGACGTAAGACTACAGTATGGCATTGGATAAAACTACTAGTAAAAGCAAAAGGAGAATAGGATTACAATAGAATACAATAATTACCTAAACAGCCCTTGACCAGGTACTAGGAAATATATAACCATAAATATATCATACTAAAATTAAATATATCGGCAGAAATTTTATGCACAAGATATAAGGAAAAGAATTAACTTAAAAATTAAAGATAGTCATCTCCTCAAATTAGTTTTCTGTGCACGTCAGCAACCCTATCGCAATGCCACATAATAAAGACACCACCAGCAACAATGAAAACGAGAAGCTACCGTTGCATAGACATACAACTTCAAACATTCACAATACACAGAAATAAGTTAAGCTTAGGAAAGAAGATACTGACAGAATACAACAAACCACAAACATGGTAAGTTAAAGAAGTCCAGGCATCAGTCAAGTAAGAACACGCTACAGATCATAACAGCTGATCCAGCAATGCATGATAACAACACAGCAAAAAACTCATCAAATTATCGAACATACCCACACCGACAGAACTCTTCATATAGATGACCTACGCAGAGATGTCATATCATTTCCAGAATTGAAATACTAAGAGAACAGCAATCCACACATAATTTCAAAATAACCAGACGTTGACCAAGGGAGAACATGTTGCGAAGCAATAACACATTACACAGTAATCCAAGTTAATTAAAATTACAATTAATTTTTTAAATCAGTGGAGTAGAACCACTAATAAGTGAGCCAATAAATAAATTTTTAAACCCATTAAATACACGACCAAAATCTAGAAATTATATTTTGCAATTAATCAATTGTAATGCTACGTATACACTCCATGCATAACCCGTCTAAAGAAGAGATAAGATCAGATATAGTTATACTCACAAATAAGAGAAACACTGAGAAACTGGATATGAGAAAAAGATCAATATCCATGGGTTACGGTAAATAATTACTCAAGGCAAGCTGAATATAGTTAGCTGCAGTTCGAGACTTAAAGATCTTTCAGCAACGAGCTATCAGCAACACCAAGTCAAGAATAGTATTAGGATATAGGAACTCATAATAACGTGATTTTTTTGACAGCTGTCTTCTTGACGGACCCTAACCTCACATTGAAGGACAATAGAGCGTCGCTAACCTCACTGCTGCCATCTTTACGGCGGTAAACCTCAAGGCTGCCACCTTATGCATGTTATAGCGAGAAATTTAAAATCCAACAACAGAACGTCGCTAACCTCACTCTTGCCATCTTGATGGGCTTAAACCTTACTGTTGCTACCTTGGTTATACGCTTTTGTGTTAGTTTACTCTTAATCGCTAAGCTGTTCGCATCATCGAAGTAGAGAGAAACAAATGTCAAGTAGATTTAAAGAAGAATCTGTTAGTAGAAGATAAAAGTCCGTCATGGAAAAACCCAATTCTAGGTATATTTGCGAAGAGTGTGGAAAAGCATTTTCCCGAAGCTATCACAGGAGACGTCATGAGATATCATGTAGGACAATTTTTCAATGCAAACATTGTAGAAGAGAGTTCAAGAACGCATACAACGCTCAACGTCATGAAGCCGCGTGTGATGTAGCTTCATCGGGAACAAAATACAAAGAGCTCAACCATATTCAAGGGAACACTGATTTATGTACACCTCTGCGAGAGATTTTTAATTCTCCCTTGTTGTCTAGACCTGCTGCGAGTTCTGTTACTACGCACAAACTTCAAGATAAAGAGAGGCAAGATCATGATTATGATAATAAGGATAATGATGTTGATCAAAACAGTAGTAAAGGGAAAGTAGAAGAAGAAGAAAATTCATTGCCATTAGAGCTTGATGATTTTACTTCATTTCCTAAGCCTACTACACGTTCTGTCGCAGTGCAAACATCTCAAGAAGAGATGCAAGGTAAAGAAGAAGGAAATTTCAACGCTTCATCGCTATCGAAACAAGTTAAGTTTGTACCTAGAAACTCTACTGCTGAAGCACGTATTACATCAAAACAAGTCCCTACACATCAACTGTCTGCATATAGACTCCAAGTTCACAACAAGCCTCTGTTACCCTATGTAGATATAAGGTGCTGTAAAGACGTTCACAACTGCCAAGAGCCTATCATGATGCTGGTTACACACAGTACAAAGAAGATATTTTTGAAATAGAGCATGAATTACGTCGTGGAGGTATTATTAAGTAAGCGCTTACCCTCACCTAAGTCATCCATCTGTAGTATATAGTCGATCGAGTAGCTATATTCGTATAGATTATTTCCCAACATTCTTCCTTCCTTAGGGTGTTAACTCCGCCTCTAGTTGTAGAGCTGGTCTCAAGCCCGGATAAAGAGAGGAGAGGCACCCTAGCCCTTTAGCCCTTCAGCCCATTAGCCCTTTTGCCCATTAGCCCTTTTGCCCATTAGCCCTTTAGCCTATTAGCCCTACAAGGAATGTGCAGTAACCTAATCTTCTTAGAACAAAGGTATCCCCTGACATATTCTAAACACATGCTGTATCGAGTACAGTGTTCGGTTCCACTTATTTAGCGTTCTAAATACTTCAATCAATGTTCCGATCACATGATAAAGTTAACGGCATAGAGTGCAGTGTTCGATTCTAGTCTTGTTATGTTTCTTTAGTGATTTGCAAGTCTAAACATGCATAATGACGTCATCACTGCAGCACGTGCTTACTCTAGCTATCCCGATGCAGGTTTAAACTTGTTCGATAAAGCTATGCCTTGACATAAGAGGAGGCCTTAACAGCTTATGTATAGCTGCTATTGTTTAAAGATAGCTGCTGTTAAGAAAAAGCACGTAGAATTTTTCAAATTACCCGCCACCACATTTCAAAGATATGAGGTTTAGTGCTGTAAAGATACCTGCACGATGCAAAGCTAGCTTTCTTCATCAGAGCAGCCACCATCTTGTGTGAGCACCTCTAGGCCGTATCATAAGGAGCTGTGTATAGTCACCGCCTTGTCGCTGCTACTTTGCGCAAGCACCCCTAGGGCGTCTCATACGAGCAGCAGCCATCTTGTGCAAGCGCTCTTAAGCTGTCACATAAGAAGCTATGTATAGCCGCCATCTTGTAGAATTAGATAGCTGCAAATGCCAAAGGGCCTAAGTAGGGATCGAACCGTCGATCTCATCATTAGACTATGTTTTTCTTGTTCCTGATACTGCAAACCTAAGTATCAGGTTTTGCTCTACGATGCACCGTTTTCGAGATATTTAACATTTTGCATTTAAGCCCTAAATTTAATGAATCGAACCTGCACGGCACGTTATACTCTCTACCATAGCTAAACCTGATCATGTTACGAAGACTTGCTTCAATACAAGCTAAAACAGAGCGAATGCCAAAGGGCCTAAGTAGGAACCGAACCGTTGATCTCATCATTAGACTATGTTTTTCTTGTTCCTCGTACTGCGAACTCAGGTACTGGGCAGAAAAATTTATGTCCGTTTTGCTCTACGATGCACCGCTTTCGAGATATTTAACATTTTGCATTTAAGCCCCAAATTTAATGAATCGAACTAGCACGACGCGTTAGCCTCTAAGCTAGCTTTCTTCATAAGAGCAGCAGCCATCTTGCGCAAGCACCCTTAAGGCGTCTCATAAGGAGTCGTGAACAGCCACCATCTTGCGTCCGCCATCTAGCGCAAGCATCCTTAGGGCGTCTCTAGCCATCTTGTGCAAGGACCCTTAAGCAGCCACATAAGAGCAACCGCCATCTTGCGCAAGCATCCGTAAGGCATCTCATAAGGAGCCATGTATAACCGCCATCTTGCGCAAGCATCCCAAGGGCGTCTCATAAGAACCTATGTATAGCGGCCATCTTGCATAAGCACCTTTAAAGAGTCATGTATAGCCACCATCTTGTGCAATTAGCACCGAGAGATTGCTGCTGTAGAATTTTTCTTTTTAAATTATCCGCCACCATATTTCAAAGGTATGTACCTAAAGAGTGTAGCACTGAGGTTTGCGATGTAAGATGGGTGATGCTAGCTGACAAAAAAGCGCGTGAGTTTGTTTACTAAACAAGAGCACGTGGAATTTTTCAATTTGCCGCCACCACATTTCAAAGGTATCTAGCTAAAGATGGCAGCACGGTGCTCTGTTGATTAAAGATGGCGGACGATAGCTAACAGAACTTTTCAAATTACCCGCTACTACATGCCATAAAGAGGGCAGCACGGTGCACTGTAGATTAAAGATGGCGGATGACAGCTGACGAAATTGTCCGCATGATAGCAGCACAGTGCTCTATTGATTAAAGATGGTGGATGACAGCTGTCAAAAAAGCACGTGGCTTTGTTTACTAAACAAGAGCACATAGAATTTTTCAAATTGCCGCCACCACTTTTCAAAGGTATCTAGCTAAAGATGGCAGCACGGTGCTCTCTTGATTAAAGATGGCGGATGATAGCTAACATAACTTTTCAAATTACCCGCTACTACATGTCATAAATAGGGCAGCACGGTGCTCTGTGGATTAAAGATGGCGGATGACAGCTGACGAAATTGCCCGCATGATAGCAGCACAGTACTCTATTGATTAAACATGGTGGATGACAGCTGTCAAAAAGCACGTGGCTTTGTTTCCAAACAAGAGCACATAGAATTTTTCAAATTGCTGCCACCACATTTCAAAGGCATCTAGCTAAAGAGTGTAGCACTGAGGTTTGTGATGCAAGATGGCGGATGACGGCTGTCAGAAAAAAGCACGTGAGTTTGTTTCCAAACAAGAGCACGTGGAATTTCCCGCCACCACAAAGAGGGCAGCACTGTGCTCAAAGATGGCTGCTGTCAAAAAGCATTTTTCAAATTATCCGCCACCACATTTCAAAGGTAAGTAGCTAAAGAGGGCAGCACTGTGCTCTATAGATTAAAGATGGCGGATGACAGCTGTCAAAACAGCACGTGGATTTGTTTATCTCGCGCTAGTGAGGTTAAGTTGGTAGCACTAAGGTTTAGGCCCGCCAAGATGGCAGCACTGCGGATGACAGGTGACGAATTTTACATCTACTACGATAAAGAGGGCAGCACAGTGCTCTGTGGTTTAAAGATGGCGGATGACAGCTGTCAAAAAAGCACGTAGCTGTCAAAAAACACGTGGATTTGTTTATCTCGCGCTAGTTAGGTTAAATTGGCACTACTGAGGTTTAGGCACGTCAAGATGGCAGTACTGAGGTTAGCGATGCGTTGTTGTCTGTCAAAAAGCACGCGGCTGTCAAAAGCACGTGGCTTTGTTTATCTCGCGCTAGTTAGGTTAAGTTGGCACTACTGAGGTTTAGGTCCGTCAAGATGGCAGTACTGAGGTTAGCGATGCGTTGTTGTCTGTCAAAAAGCACGTGGCTGTCAAAAAACACGTGGCTTTGTTTATCTCGCGCTAGTTAGGTTAAGTTGGCACTACTGAGGTTTAGGTCCGTCAAGATGGCAGTACTGAGGTTAGCGATGCGTTGTTGTCTGTCAAAAAGCACGTGGCTGTCAAAAAACACGTGGCTTTGTTTACCTCGCGGTAGTTAGGTTAAGTTGGCACTAGTGAGGTTTAGGCCCGTCGAGATGGCAGCAGTGAGGTTAGCGATGCGTTGTTGTCTGTCAAAAAGCACGTGGCTTTGTCTACAAATTCAAATCTCGCGCCAAAATTCAAATTTCACGCCAAAATTCAAATTTCCCGCCAGAATTCAAATTTCCCGCGGGAGGAGGCGCCAGGACCCGCTTATTATACTACTCGTGATGAAGGCGGTTCAGGGAAATATAAGTTTTAGAGAGCGGAATCTGATAATAGGATTGATTTAGATCTAACACGGTAAAGAACATGGGCGGAGAACCGCCCAAAACATGTAAATCTGGCAAAGGAATAGATTGAAGGATGATTGTGCGATTAAGAGATCTGTAATCGATAACGGCACGGTATCCTCCAGAGGGTTTAGGTACCAGGCAAACCAGAGAGGCATAAGGAGAAATGGACGGTCTGATGACACCATTGGCAAGCATTTGGTCGATAATCCTTTCGAGTTCTAGCATGCGAGGAGGTGAAAGCGGTAAGGAGGAGTTCTAACAAGTTGGTTGTCAGACAGTTCAGTATCGTACTCCAATACATCCGTCAGTCCTAACTTGTTGGTAAATACCTCAGGAAATTGATGGCACAAGTTACGGACTTTATTAGCTTGTTGATAATCCAAATGATCAAGATCCAACTGATCGATTTCATTGTTCTTCCCTGGTAGCGGCCTACCTACACAAGAAATTCTGAAGGTACCCAAAGGAGCATCAATAATATCGACGTTACAATTTGAGGAAAATTTAAAGTAGAATTGTCTAGCCTGGAGGTCCTTGACAAGAAGTCAGTGCCTAAAATAATACTACAAGCTAGCTTCGGAGATACCAAGCAATGAACCTTCCAAGTAAAATTACCAATACGCAATATCACGTCAACAGATCCAAAAATTTCCATATTATCCTTATTAGCCGTGACACATGCAATTTTGACTTTCTGCAACTGAGGCAGTTTACAAGAGGACCTTATTTCATCATACCAACTGGCATCAATTAATGTGGGCCATTGATCTTCGATGTGCGGAGGTGAAAGACGGTAAGCACCGAGCTCGATAGCTGCAGTCGCTTAAGTGCGGCCAGTATCCAGTAATCGGGAGATAGTGGGTTCGAGCCCCACTGTCGCCAGCCCTGAAGATGGTTTTCCGTGGTTTCCCATTTTTACACCAGGCAAATGCTGGAGCTGCACCACAATTAAGGCCACTTTCACTTCCTAGACCTTTCCTATCCCATCGTCGCCATAAGACATATCTCTGTCGGTGCGACGTTAAGGAAATAGAAAAAACAACAACATCATGTATTAAAGTGACAACGTTACCCGAGTCATTTAAAGCAACAAACAGTTCATTATTCAGCTCTGCCTTCGCGAAGGTACTTTTAGACTCAACCAAATCGGAGATTTTATTACATTCCTGCCGACAAATAACTCTCTCTGAATCCACAGAAAATTCAGGGGCAAGATTCACAAGTATTACTATTAACCTTTAGTCTTGTTTTGCGTTTTTTAAAAGAGGTTGGGCAATTATTCTTAATATGCTGCCTCGACCCACACAAATAAGAACAAGGACCAGTACTACGCTTTATTGACGGGCGAGCATTCCGAAGGTGGTCACGTAATCCACAATTATACCATTTTTAAGATTTCCACTATCCCTAGATTGAGGCGAGGCCGGGTTAAAAGGAGGAGGGTGGCAGATGGGTCTGTCCGCGTCCCCGTGCTTGACATATTCAGCAAAGGTACAAGCAGCCTCTAATTCCACAAAATTAGTCGGGCTCTTCCTGAGGAAGAGGTAGGATCGGTTGTAGGGAGGAAAACCTTTCAGAATATGTGCTACCATTTCTTCTTCTGGCACCGAAATTCGAAATACCATGCAATGAAACCTCGAGTCTAAGATATAGTTGAGTCCTAAAACAATATTGAGGAAACAAATTTTGCAGTGCTAAAGAAGGAATAAATTTTGATAGTACAAGCTCATGAAATTCCGTAATCTTTATATTCTTCGAAATAGCTTCAGAAATTTCACGTTTCAGGATTCCCTCACAATGGCGGAACAAGGTATTTAGAAATATTCAGTTCACCAGTTGGAACAAGTTGAGTTGAAAAAAACACTTACAGTGTAGTATCTTGCCGTAGTCGTCAGTACGCTTCAGCATCATGTACTTACTTACGTATGGTAAAGGTAACCCTTAGAGTGCACTCAAAAATTCCAGGCGAGGTGCATGAAATGATAACCAAATTTGAAATTAAATTGCAAAGATCACGAGGGCGTAAGCCCTATCAAACCAACTTCACCCTGGGTCTATCCACCCCGCCAAGCGGAGAAGCACGCCGTCCTTCCATCACAGAACCTTATTGGCGACAACCCAGAAGCCAGAAGTCAGACCACAGTCGCAATGTTTACGTGCGCATACTCGCTCGGTGGAGGGGGAGAGTGGCGAGATACTTTATACCGACGACACTAGAATGCAGAAGAATACTGGAAAAGGCACTGTCTGGCCATACACCACAGATGGGCTCAATAATAACTTTAAAGCCGGTGGAAGTTAATGTTTATAAATATTGAAAACCATAGTATCTGTGACCATGAATCACTTGATGAATAACGCAGCGGCAAGCCACATTAAAGACACGAATTTCAATGGCCATGCCGCCAGCACTGAAGTATTCACAGAGAGGATATACATTATTACTCCGGTAATAAGAGGATAAATAAAATAGCTAGTCATTGTTGAAATAGGGATCAGCAGAAAGGAAAAAGGAAGCAAGGAATAGTATTGGGTAATATTTTGAAGATAGTATTTATTATTAATACTATTATTTATTTATTTTCCTAAAATTGTACATGTACAAATACACGGAAGTGCCTCCATCCCCGTATGTATGTGTGCATATTCTCCGCTGAATATTCACAAATATATAGGTAATTTTTAATTTACATATTTACAAATGTTCCGCTTTTTCTACGCTAAGTTGTCTACTGCTATCCTACAGTGTGTCCCTTTTCGCATTCCTATCTCTTATCAGTTGTCTAAAAAGCACTGGTGAAAGGACTTGGGTTAAGACGCAGCAGGTCACTATGCAAGTTAGGTTCCAAAAAGTATAAGAAAATAAAATATATAAATGCAACGTAAATGTTAATCTAATAGCAGTTGTATATTATTGTTTGAAATAACTCCACATGTTGTATATGAGTTGATAATGTTTTTAAATACAGAGGATATTATGAGTAAAATTTCCACGAACCTACTACGCTGGCGTAGCAGGGGGAGAAGTGATACTCCCACGTGGCGCGTCCCAGGTGGCGGATAGGGGGTCCTAAGCGGCTTGCTGGCGGACTTGAGGGAAATAAAATACCTCTCGCGGACCAAACACACAACCCCCCTGTGGGTTGGGGGACGCAGACCAAGAATACACACACGTTATTCCCTGCCTGTCGTAAGGGGCGACCAAGGAACCACGAAACTACTTGTGATTAGTACCACCATGCGGAGAACATCATGGTTCGCTTTTACTTGCGCATAGTACCACTATATTAGGTACCAAATAGGTTTGTGATTAGTATCATAGGAGCACCGTGCGATCGGCTTCTGCAGTACCTGTGATTAGTACCACCATGTGAGCGGGACCATGAGATGATAGCTACCATGGTCCTGCCTTGTCTGTGATTAGTACCCACTCTATGAGGAACACCGCAGGATAGTGCAGGTCCCTGTGGCTAGTACTCTTATGTGATGAACACCATAGGTTTGCGTAGCCTGTAAATGGCGCCGCTTGCTCTGTATTGCATGTCGAATTTCATAACCTGTGTGTAGTACCATAATGTGTGGAATACCGCGAGTCTCTGCTACTTTTGATTAGTACCGCAACATGACAAATACCATGTTCTACCTTCCTAGAGGTAAATAGCGTTATGCGGGGCCGATAACTTGGATTTTCGACCCCCTTTAGACTGCAAGCATCATCCATTCAGTGTTACGATATAGCAACAGTCCCTTGGTCAGTAATCCTATTGTTTTACGCCAGTTTCTGTGAAGGTAAGGCATTGCGGGTCGCATCCACTGATTGCCTTAAATTCATGTCCATTCATTCATTCTTCGTCCTCACGTATTGAGTTCAGGTCAGTGGAGAATTTTGGACTTTTAATTTGTCATACCATTTCGTACCATTAGGGGCCGATGACCTCGATGTTAGGCCCCATTAAACAACAAGCATCATCACCATCATGAGTTAAATTTTGTAAATATTGTAAATGTATTAATGATGAGCTGTGTGTTTAAAAGGAAAAAGTTAGTGTAAATTGTCTTAATACTGTATTTTAGGAAATTGTCTTCCTGTCTGTTCATTGACAATTTAATGCTTGATAGTAAGGTATTTTTGTGTGCCATTTGCCACCAAGGTAGACACCTCCATTGCATTTGAAGTGATTTGATTGTTCATTTCCGCTCTCATATTTTTTTAAATGTGAGATAAATTATTTATACTCTCCTTGTGCCACTGTGAAATTTATTTTCTCAGCTGTTTCTTGTTTAGGCCTATATATTTTATTCCCTTACTTCTTTATTCTACTTTTCTTATTTCTTACTTACAGCCTTCTGAAGATATTAAGGAGGAAATATTCATAGAAGAACATACTGATGATCAGCTGTTGCCGTACATCAAAGAAGAAACAAAGTACGTACACTACGAATCCTATATGGAATATATTGTACCTATTCACAGTTGTGTTCAGTAGTGGTTGGTTTATGTCCAAAAGCTGGCCATTTTCATCAGTTTAATCGTTTCTTTACAAAGTTTCATTTAAACGCTAATATCTTAAAATCCTGTTGGTTATATTTATCTAAAATATTCAGGAAATGTAAGATCATATTTTTGTTCCGTCATGTAGTTATACTGAATATATATTAATATATATTAAATGATATATATATATGTGTACACAAAAATAATCTCTGGGAAAGCTAGATATTTTTGTAGTGTATTTCTTTACAATACCTTTAAGCAACCATGTAAAATGTGTTCTTTCCTTCACTGTCAATGCATCATTTGTTCATCACATTCTTATTATCTGAAATGCCGTCTGCAACTATTACCTCCAGATAGTCTCAGTAATGTTGTACGTTCGTACTGTACCAGGAACCTTGTGTGGCCTGGAACATAATTTTATTTAATGGAAGTCAGCGTAGCGGGGGGACCCTAGCATGCGATGTAGCGCAACAGAACGGTTCGAGCATGCATACAGCAAGCAAGATACGTCACGCAGAGAACACCCCCTGATATTGTCGAACATACTACAAGAAATTGTACTAACTTTGGAACCAACTGATATATCAATTAATGAGATACGCCATCGTATAGCCCATTATTTACATTCAAATATACTGCAATTTCATTAATGTCGTCCTACGGACTTAAAGAGTAATTCAGGTATAAAAAAACTTGATTTTTACACGAGAGGAGGAAGCTGAGCTCGGCAGATTGGTATAAAAGAACGGGGTTTTGCTAGGTCAAGTCAGTTCAATTCTCAAATCGCTGCCGTCGTGTAGTCATGCTGTCTCACATGAACGGGTTCGCGAGGTTCGAACTTAAAACATCACATCGTACGAACTCAACGGTAAAGTTTTCGCCAAGACTTATAAAACAATAACTCGTGTTGGAACTTAGAAACTTTTCTAGTGATATGATACTAACATAATAATTTCAAAGTGTTATCAAAGATTTATGATATTTAATCACTGTACAGACGTAGTACTTTCCACTGCAAATCGAACAAATTTAATTGATTTAAACTTCTATTCATATTCAAATGAAACTGACTTTAAACATTCAAGAGAAATGAGCGTATGAATATTAAGACGATTTTCAAGTGAAATAATTAAACATTTAATCTGTCGAACTAATCTATTTCATAAAGTTACCTTAAGTACGTGTGTAAAATTACTGGTTGAAGTTTTAATACGGTTAAACCTTCATCACAAGTGAACAGTATTTGACATTGTATGACATTGCCGTCATAGGAACTTGTAAATATCCGCGAATTAAGTATTTCGTTATGGTGGATAAGACTGATTTTCGTGTGTAAATATGTTATAACTGTGCTTCAACATAAACAGTGAATCCAATCTAATGAGCAATAACAATCATCTACCAGTGATTAAATATTAGAGGAAATTCACGTAGTAAAATACAGTGCCAATTGTACGACTTACAAGCATAGAACACTCACAAGTTAATCTTGTCAGTTGAACGTTTTCTTGTTTATAAATTTTATAAGTGACATCTGAAACCCTGACTTCGCCTATTTTGTCATATAAAGCTGCTGTCATTTTGACTACGTGGGAGTTGGAAAGTGGTGACTTCATAGAATTTAAACGTGGTTACTACGCGGGACATGGAACGCGGTTTGAGGTTCGATTCGGAACGTGGTTACTACGCGGGAATCAGACGTGGTACCGTGGGGATAGCATCACAACACCAGCTGTCGAGGATTTCATATGATGTTCGTTGAACCGCATTTCTCTACATTTTCAGTTTGATATTTGGATGTTTCTGGTGACATAAGGGCCACTGTAAACAAACTTGAGATTTAAACAGACTATATTACAAGTTGAACTGTAGAATCAGTGATTTCATTCATAATTCAACAAACTATTATGCTCATTGGATTTCACATTAAATTTTATAAATGTTGAGTGGCAGTTATAAAATAGACTATAGCACCGAACTTTAGAAGAAAATAACATTTGTCAAATTTTGAAGTGTTAAAATATTGAAAGTGGTGTAGGGAAATTCATTTTACACGTGTATGGGTGTTACATTCATTTTCATTTTTTGTCATTTGAACCAATACTTGAAGAACTTTATGAACTTTATCAGGAAATAACTTATTGATTTTCAACGAAAGTTAATCGTTTCATTTTAAAATATGGACAATCATAAATATTTATTTTGTTTCAATTAGCCAGGCGACATGAACTTGCTCAGACAATATTTTAATTTGGTTTAATGCTACGAGTCAGAAATAATAGGGAACTTATTCATAAAATTCTCCAGGTGAATAAATTAAGTTTAAAAATATATCCATTATTTCGCTCTGCATCTAAATCTCCCTGTATCTGCTCCCTAAGGACCGTTCCCCCCCTTCACAAGATTCTCATGCCCATATCCTTAATTTTTCCTGGTACAGTACTAACAGTGACTAGCCATTTTTGTGGATTATAAACTAAATATACAAATTTGAAGCTGTTAAGTTTTATGTACATTGTAAACAGTACAACAATTTTAAACCAACATATTTAGGTTCATTAATCAATATAATGATGCCTGAGTTCATTAGTGTGATAACTCAAAAATGCCATTTTCAGGTATTTATTTGGATAGATTCCTATCTAATGATCTTTTCTGTTCTCTTGTGTGTTAATTAAGATTCCTCCATTTGTAGATCCCAAACAGATAAGTTGTAGTAGAAATGAAACGTTGAGGTCAGTTGTGCTACATCTTAGGTATCATAGTTTTCAAATAAAACGTCCACATTTTTGTAAGCAAAGGAAATTTGTGGCATTTAATTTATGTTTTTTCCAGTGTTGTGGTCACACTAGCTGATTGTTGCCAATTCCCACTTTTCATTTTAGTGCTCATTGTCAGTCAATTGCTTGTAGCTTGTTGATTGCAAACACATTTACACAATTAGTATAAACTAATAAAATGGACAGCTACAAGTTAACTATAAATTTGTGCAGGTTGCCAAAAAAATTTAGAATACTTCAAGTAAGTGAATTTATTATCTCCTAAAAGTAGGTAAATAATAATGCAATGATATCATATTATTTCAATTTATCACTGAGGTTAAAAAGTAGCACAAGTGTACATCCTGTTTTCAAACATTTAATGCAGTAGTTTGTTTCAACTGTAGGTGTGCCTTTGGACTATATGCTAATTAATTTTGTGCTGTCACACCTTTGTTCGTTACTGTGCGCAAGGATCTTTGATAATACCTGGGAGATGATGGTATAATCTCGGATTGGTAATCTTAACTGAGCCCCTGTATCGGCAGGTCATGCACTGGCTTGTCATAGCCTATGATTTGACTTCAGACCAGATTAGTGATGGAAACTATGAATTCTGAAAGGTTTATTTTATTTTGTGGGTGGTTAGAGTCTTCTTGACTGTTATATGACGCATTGATTTCTTCTTACTGTACATTTGCAACCAGTAGCAAAAAATATTCATTTCAGTCCTCAGAACTACGCAGTACCAGCTTACATGCTTTCATTAGTCAGAGTAGAACCATGCACACAACTGAAGATCGCCCAAATACAACTCTTTGAGGAGGAACTTCTGCTGTTTCTTTGTAATTTTTATGTGACTGGACACAGTAGGCTGTTAGAGAACAATCATATATTATGGCCACCAATAAAAATGTTCCTTATGAATACTTTTCACATGCAAAATGCACATTTCTGTTTTTGGATGGAGTTTAAATAGCTTTCTTCTTCCTAAACATATCTTGTGCAGATGCAGTCTCGAACCAGCAAAGCGACAAGCATTTTGTGTGTATGCTTTTTCCTTGGTATGTAAGGCTCTGAATGATTCAGTTGACCGGATCTTATGTACTGCATACCACTTTGTTTTATATCTCACCTCATGTGCTATGTTATTCTGACTCATTTCAGCATTCTACAAATATCAAGCAGCAACTTTAATGACTTCTTGCCTTGTCAGTTTGGTACTGAATTACATATGAACAGGTTTTAAGGTTCATAAAATTTCCTAATTCCTGACATGTGGAAAGGCACATGTTTATGAGCTTACCAATTACTGATGAGATTTCCTTCCATTTTAGGAACAACACATCACCCTGAAATAAATAATTAGTGATGAGGCTAACTTAAGTTTGTGTAGACACATAGTCCTGAACTAAACATGTAGTGATGCGGTGTCCTTTCACTTGTAGATGTCGAGTGTCACAAGGCCCTGAGCCGACCTCTTTTTGTCTCTCCTCCATAGTCTTCATATTTATAGACGTGATTACGGTGAAATTAAATTATTATGATTGTCTGCTATCTATGACGGATGTCAGCAGAAATATGAATTGCAAAATTCCAATCAGGCTAGAATACACTGAAGGTCTCCCCTACTGTTGTTACTCGTACAATTTCACCGGATATTCAAACTGTCACTCCCGATAAAAACAGATACTCCTGATTTTTTATTTTGTTGAGTTATATATTATTCTTTACAATGCGTTTATAGGAGTCATTTAAACACGTAATCCAGAGGTGTTCTGCCATTCAAACACTGTTTTGTGGAAATAAGGCATAGATATTAGACATAGGCTTTAAGGGAGAAAATTTGAACATAGTAAGTTATATGTTAGGAAGTGCAAAATATCCATTGTATCCCATTTCTATAACAGATTATTCATCAACCTGCTTCTTGTTATTCTGCTCTTTTAACATTAGTCCTGCCTGGTGTTGTGATTCATTGTTTCCAGTTAGTTCAGTCATGGGCCATGTTTCTCTGTAGTCTCACAGCTTTCAGTTCATTTGTTCTATGCTGTCTTGTTTGTCCCCGGTATTCATGTTCGTTTCATTACAAAATCCATAATTTTACACAAAAATTTTAAAATTGTGTTAGTAGTTAACAGGAAGGTAAATGAAGACTGTTATACTATAGGATTGCCCACTTTATCATTTAAGGGCTGTCCAAGAATTTTTTGTTAACAAAAATGACACTTTTTGACACTATCTAGCAACTACAAAAATGCATTTATTTTAATGTTTCTCTCGCCGAACAATCATCGTTAGTGTTCTTGATGTCTCCTACTAAATGTATTAGTTTATCACCATTTTACAAAGAATTATAACACCTTATTTCAAAAATTCAAAATTTCTAAAATAATTCTTCATTTCTTCGTTCTCAGTTTTTGAACGGGGATATATTTTTTCTCAGTTCTAGTACAAGATATTCTTAAATTAATTATCATCAATGTGAGACATTTTCGAGGTAGATATCCGATTTAGAACTCGACTCATTGTTGTTCGAACCTGAAAAGAAAACATAGTTTTTAGTTCTGAGTAAATTTAAAGGGTTGTATTATGATTAGACCTCTTTCTTTTTACCTGAAAGTATTAGAATTCTCTCGCTGCATAGGTGCGACCTTCCCCTTCAAGTTTCTTGTCCTATTTCAGTTTTCTTCTTCCCCTGAGGTACCTTCTTCGCTGTCTTTGTTCAGAAGTGCTCTGAGGCTGACTTATGCGTACACATGCCTCATCAGCTTGTGATACTGCTGATGCTGATTACATATCAGGCACAACCTTAATTCTTCCTAAAACCTCTATTTGAACCTTGTTTCCACAATTAAAGTGTAAAACTGCATCCATGACACCCAGTTTGAGAGTGGATATCCCCACATATTTATCTTTTCTACACCTCTTCCATACCGTACCGTTGCATGACTCATTGGTATTTTGAGTCAAACCATGAAAACATTTGAATAACATTTTTGGATTACAGAGCCTTTCATACACAGGCTTCATTGCATGTGCCAACGGCCGTAGCCGTTTTGAAGCACCGGATCCTGTGAGATTTCCGAAGTTATGCAACATTGGGCGTGGTCAGGAGTTGGATGGGGTGTCACACGCTGTTGGTGGGGTAAGAGAATGGAGGAGCATAAAGGAACTGGCCACCCTTCTGCATGTAAACTCCAGCTCAGGAACACCTCTGCGGAGGTTCGAACCTGCCTTTAGGCAGAATAACCCTTACCTTACCATTGCATTAGGACTTCCAGTGGTATTCCTGCTTTATGCTTATAATTTTCAAGTTGTTTGCCAGCTGTGGCTCGTTGGTGTAAACACCAGCTGTCTGTTCCTATAGGGCACCTGTGGTGGGGAGGCACTTTATGGGCAGTCAAATGATACAATGTTGCCCATAGAGCATTTGTCATATCTTTTATGAAACTGTAGTTGGAACGCAAAGCAATTCCAAAATAATTCTGACACTTGTCTCTCAGTGTTCCAGTTGATTTGCCTCTACCACCCATGGTTTGTTATGTTGTACAATTTTTCTAAGAGCTGTTCCTAAATGCTTTTTATAGTGGCCCACACATTCCAGTTTATTGACTTCCTTACCATTGTATGGATTGGAATCACACACTACCTTGTAACTTTTGGAATCCCCATCCCCATAGAAATCTACATACTCCAGACCTCTACTCTCACCTGAGCGAGAAAATATTTTTACTGTTCCATATTAGGCGAAGACTCACTGTAATTGTTGGCAAAGACTGTAGCATGATCCAGCTTTCCAACCTAAATAGAATGGGGAATGCATATAATCATTTGAATGCTTCTTACATCCAATGCAGTTTCTGAACATTATCTCAACAACGAATATACATCCAAAGGCACACAGGCAAACAGGCAACATGACAATATTTTCACTAAAAACACCCAGTTATGGAAACCATGGAAGCTCTCAATACCAAATAGTATTACTGCTGCATACAAAGAATACGCATGTGGAGCCATCTATGGAAAGCTATTCTGTAACAACGAGCGCCAAACTTGAATTAAATCGAAAGGAACCATGAAATTCTCCGTGCAGCGAAGCCACGCCCATCTTAGACCCAGACACAGGTGCACTGTTCCCTTTATATCAATTTTCTGAGCATATTTATGCATGAAAGATGTAAGTACTATACATTTTCTTAAAGTACAAGAATAAATCTTTCATCAGGAAACAAAAATGAAAAAGTGAAAATTCTGTCTAAATACGCCATTTCAAACGTTTATGAATACCTTAAACACGTAATCCAGAGGTGCTCTGTCATTCAAACACTATTTAATGGAAATAAGAACATAGGTATTAGACATAGGCTTTAAGGGAGAAAATTTGAACATAGTAAGTTAAATGTTAGGATGTGCAAAATATCCATTGTATCCCATTTCTATAACAGATCATTCATCAAACTGCTTCTTGTTATTCTGCTCTTTTAAAATTAGTCCTGCCTGGTGTGAGTCTCCAGTTAGTTCGGTCACGGGCCATGTTTCTATGTAGTCTCACAGCTTTCAGGTCATTCGTCTTATGCTGTCTTGTTTGTCCCTTGCGCCTCTTTTCACCTACTTTCTGTGTATACGCTAAATTTCTCAATATATCGTCCTCTGCACGCAAATATACCCAAACCAGCGCACACGCCTTTCCTAAATTTTCTACTTTATCGGTGCAATGCTGGAACGTTTTCTAATAACATCATTTGAAATGTGATCTAGTCTAGTTATGTCAGCCGTTCACCTAAGCGTCTTCGTATCCATGATGCTTAGTTGGCGTTTACCTCCTCTTTAGCTAGCCAGCAATCGTTGCCATAGAAAACGACAGGACGGATAACAGTTCAGTAGATATTAGATTTCACGTGGTCCTACATCCGACGGTCGCAAGGGCGCCCGTTGTCATTCTCAACTTCAGCCAGGGTTTGCTTATCCCTAAGTTGACTTCATCAGTAAGTCGGCCATCATCAGAGATTTTGGAACCAAGATACTTAAATCTCTCTTCTTGTACTATATTTTCACCGTCATCATGCATGCTTCCAACTTCTCGGCGATGTAATGTCATGTATTCTCTATCCTTTTTGTTGAGGCGCGGGACGTATTGCGCTAGTGGATTGTTCCAATCTTCCGTTTGGCGCTTATTCTCTGCACCATTTGCATACACATGTGTCCATGGTAGTGGAATGTGCAGGTCTTATGTAATGGTGTCCGTCAAAAGAATGAACAGCAGTGGTGATACGGAAGGGCCTTGGTGGAATTGTACAGTTTCGCGGACGTCACCAGACGCTCTTGCGACAAGGTGCTCTGTAATTCCATGCTCTTGTAGCGCTGACTGATTAGGTTATTATGTACCGGATGAAAGTCCTTATCAGGGTCCAGAAAGTCATGATGAAGCCTCTTATTCTTTTCGAAATACCTCACACGTAACAGCCTTGCAGCGTGTGTTGCTCCTGTTGCGCCACAATTTTACACAAAACCAGCTTGGCTTGTTGTGTGTTCGTTTAAATCGCTAATTCTTTTGTCGATGATTAGTTCGAAATGTGTCACTGCGTGGCTGAGAAGTATGATCGGATGGTAATTAGAAAAATCGGCAGGACTTCTCCTATTTTTGGATGGATACTCCGTCGTCAGTTTGTTGGTTCTTTACCTTTTTTGATGATCTGGTTGAAAAGCTTGCTTTAGCCACACTGCTGCATCCACCCATTGAGAGAAACAAAACTCTGCCGGAAGATAGTCAGGACAGACGGCTTTCCCTGGTGTCACTTCTTTCAACATAGCCTGGACTTGGGTGACGTCAATTTCCTATATTGGACCTTCAACAGCGGCGGTGATTGGGATTGGTACGGAAATTCCAAGATGAAATTTTGTCAAAGTACTTAAGCCAGTGTACTCGCGCTTCCCGGCAGTCGAGTAGAAAACCGTCTGTTTCCTAATTGATAATGTAGAACGTTCCGTGTTTTGATGCCCCGATTTGACTAGCCGTTAAATATTCCGCTCATTTTAGCGCATGTCAAGTTTCATATATAGACCTGCTTACCGCTTTGCTTTTGTTACAGCGACAACCTCCTTCACTTTACTACTGGCTGCTTTGTAGGCATTCCAACGAGCAAGAACTCGTTTTACAGCTGTTTCTTCAACCGTATTGCATACATAACATCGTCATTCCGAAACCACGTGTCATTGTTAATCCTTCATTGTCGTCGCCCTGACTTACTTGTTCCAGGAATGGAGCGTGCGGCGCCTTTCAGCTTAGTCCAGCTCGCTTCTAATATGGTGACTTGTGGCACTGTGACGTTTGCAACAACGTTGGCCTCCTTCTTCAGGCGTCACCGTTTGATCCAATTTGGTCCATTTCCTGCGAAGTATTGAGCCTTTGGTGACTATCCGCATCTTACAGATAACTGGTCGATGTTGCTTCGCAACGGTTTCGTAAGGAACAACTGTTGTCTCTAGAACATCTTTGAGATTCCTTCGTCTGACAAGGATGTAGTCAATGTGCGTTGGATGGGAGCGATTGTAGTACGTGACTAGGTGAATATCACGCTCTTTGAACCGTGTGTTCGCGATGATCAGTTTCTGCATAATCGGCAAATTGTTGGCAATCATCTTTCTTCTGAACATATCTATGAAGGCCATGGACTGTGCGTGCTTCTTTTCTCCGTCCGACACGTCCATTCTGAGAAACCGGCCACGATAAGATAGTAAGCAGTGTTCTAGTCAGATAGTGCTCAGAAGGGATTTTGGTTTCCTTGCCAAAACCATTAGTTGTTCTTCGGCTTCCATTGTACATCAGTTAGTAATCGCACCCCGCTTCGCATGACTTTTCTCCCATCAATCTTTTTTTTTTTGCACCTCACAGATGCCTATATGCCTTCTCTCATGTGCTGTGGCTAATTTGCTAATTCATCCAGACATAGTTCGGTGATGGGTTACAGAATGGTGGTACTCGCTTGCCTAGCCGTCACTGCCCGCGCGACGGTAACCCTTGCATACGTTTCATGCTGATTGGGCCCTGCCAAAGCGCGTACCTTCCAGAGGACGCCCGAACCTTGGTTCCGATTCCATGAGACATATTTCTGTAAACATGTGACGGTATTACTTTACGGCCGGCGCCGGCGTGTCTTGAAGCATTTTAGAGCTCATGACAGCAGGTAGTTAAGCCGTTCCCGACATGGGGAACAGACACCTTGTGCAGCCCCTCCTCTAGAGTTGAAACGCTATGCTCCTTTCTGCAATAACTTCCAGAAAGGTAGAGTAACTCTTCTGCCAACTGCTCCGTACCGAACGTCTCCATCTCCTCCAAAATCGCCATTAGAGACTTTATGCGTGTTTCGTCCGCGAGAGCTTTCATATTTTGCTCAATTCTGTCGGCTGGCAAGTAGGCAACCCGTGTCCATCTCCTGGGGTCGTGCCACATGTTCCAGCAATATAGCTGATTCGTGGAGAAAATTTATTAATGCAAAATGAAATACCATTTTACTGAAAACTAATTGTTAACCTTATAAATCACATGTCACAAAAATGCATTATCACGTAAAGAAGAATGGCCTTTCTTTTGCACCTTTTACTTGGCGTGATATGCCACTGAACGTATGACATAAAATCCGGTGTCATATTGTTTGTGCCTTGTTGCCTAGTGGTATCAACATCAATATCCTGGGCGATAATCATGAGGTCTAGCAATATCGTATCTGGAATCAATGTCCCAATTTTATTTGTCCACTAATTTTCTCCTAAGAGTGCAGTAACAACACGTGGTCTAGCATCCCATTACTTTGCTTGTGACAAAGTTATGCATTCGACTGGGCCATGAGAATTCAGTGCATCCACCATGAGTTGAGAAGTACCAGTTCTTTTTACGATATGCTTTGGCATGCGTGATCGACTTTTCCCATGTGCATGTTGTAAACGGATCTGAACTGTAACCAAGATATTGTTATTTCTCGCTCTTCTTTCATAGAATATGCGGTGGGAAGACAGGCTTAGACTTAGATGCTATCCAACTATGTCATCAAGATACTAAAATATTCACGTTGTCCGCGATCTTTTGAAATAAAAAAATCCCATTCCTTTACATATGAGCAATATCCACTATGGTGCAATTCAACGTCTTGTCTTCACGAGTTTTGACTCAAGCCTTGATTTTCATGTTCCTTCTAGCCGTAGTGTTAAAGGAACTCTTGTAAGAATATTCAGACACGATAGCTTGAATTTGGTTTCAAATTCAGGATATCAGAACATAGTAATGAAACACTACCAAAGCCATATTCATTGTTGACTGCATAATGTCTATGACAAAAGTATCTGGAGGAGAAAAGAAAGCGTCAGTGTTAGAGAAAGAGCTGTCATGTGCTTGTTATGTTTCATCTTTCACAGCATTTCATCAGGATGAGTGGTTTCCATTTTGTATATGGCCTCTGTTAAAGACATGGTAGTAAGTATGAACTTCCTTGTACATACCTACCGTCCTATATGTGGGTTGGCTCTGTTTGATTGCACATCAGAGCTACGTAATTAGAAATAACCGGACTCTGAAGTATAGACTGCTACATTGATGTGATAACAATGTACAAATTTAATAAGTATGTTTTGCGTGACAGTAAGTGACATTCATAGAAGATTAGCCCTGCTTCAGCAGATCTTGCTGACTGTCGGCAAAAAATGTTCTCAATTTTATTAATATCTACAACAGAGAGATTCTCCCAAACACCCTCAACAACAAGGGCTTTTACAAAAATTATTACTTGACTGCCACAGAGTGCAGAGCACTTGAACAACATAAAAACTTCTAAGCTAATGCCGTCATTATGTAGGAGAACGGACAGACACGGATTTCAGTTTCTAAACATGTGCCGGATTAAAGAGCTTGTCATCCTCTTTTTAGAGTATACCTCTTCTTATCATTGATTTATTAAGTGAGGTTGTCTATGAATTTGTACATTCCCACATCGTCACAAGTTACTTGCGCGTGATATCGTAATTCGAGAGAAAAAAACGCAACACATCTTCGTAACAATTGAGAGAAATGTGATGTTCATGTGTAATGATATTCTCTGCGTGGGATAGTAGTGAGTGGCATGTACAGTAGCATTCCCTTTGTTTGAGAGTTCTGGTTGAGTTGGCTGTTAAACTATTCGTCACATGGTTTTAATTTGTCTATATATATATCAAGAGCCGAGATGAGCTATGCAGATCATCAACCTCCGGATGGTGGAGCAACCGGGTTTAGATGCAAATTGTGTGGCAAGACATTCAGCAATAGATGACACTTTTCACGACAAATTCAGACTCACATAGCCCAAAGGCCACATGGGTGGTATGTGGTAAGTCGTTCATCACGAAATCCGTCCTAGACTCTCACATGCAGACACACATAGGCGGAAAGCAATTCTAATGCAATATATGCTACAAGTCATTCGGTAAAAAAATCCCACTTAACACTTCACCTATAAACTCACATGGACGACGAACCAAACCGCTGCCATCTATGTTGCAAATCCTTCACGCGAAGAGAAAGCGTAGTCGATCACATGTGATCTCACACGGGTGACGAGCCATACCGATGTGATATCTGTTACAAATCCTTCCGCAGTAATTCTCGCCTAGGTTAACACGTTTGGATTCACACAGCTGAGAAGTTAAACTGGTGCACTATGTGTGAGAAGCAATTCATCCACAAAAGTGGACTTATGGTACATATGTGTACTCATACTGGCGAAAGGTCATATTTAGGTAATATTTGTGGCAAATCTTTTAGCCAGGAAGTTGGGCTAAGATATCACATACAGACTTATACGGGAGACAAAACACTGCAATGTAATGCGTGTGGCATGTTATTCAGTAGAAAATGCAATTTAGCACGTCACATCAAAACACACGCAGACCACAGGCCGCACGAAAGCAATGTGTGTGTGTGGAAAATCCTTCGTACAAAAACAACAGCTAACACGTCACACGGTGAGTCATACGGGAAAAAAAGCCACACTGGTGCAAGGTCTGCGGCGAATCCTTCAGCACGAAATCCTGCGTTGCTCGTCATATTCGGATTTACACCGGCTTTAAGCCATTCTGCTGCAATATCTGTGGTAAGCTCTTCACGAACGAGGTGCACTCACGCAACATATGCGGTCTCACAGGAAGAGAGGCCATACTGCTGTAATGTCTGCGGCAAATCCTTCAGCGAGCAAGTCCTACTAAGATATCATCTGCGGGCTCACGTGGGCAAAAGCCACATTCCTGTAATGTGAGTGGGAAATTATTCACCACGAAATCCCGAGTAACGGGTCACATCAGATCTTATACGTGCGAGAAGCCATTTTGATGCACTGTATGTCGTAAGGCTTTCGGCAGTAGATCACATTTGGTACGTACATACAGACACACACCAGCGAGTCGCCGTACAAATGCAGTATATATGGCACGCCATTCATCACTAAATCCTGCCTGGTTTGTCTTATGCGAACTCACACTGGTGAGATGCCATAAAATTGCAATATCTGTAGCAAGTCATTCCGTGTGCAATCCGCCTTGGCACGTCCAGGTGGACTCATACTGGCGAGGTGTCCTTCGCTTGCAATTTCTGTGGCAAATCATTGAGCAGAAAATCCCAACTGGTACCTCACATACTAACTCACACGAGAGAATAGCTACGCCAAAGCAGTATCTGTAGTAAGCATTTCAACGGAAGAATCGCACTTCCAAAACGCTTACTGGCGAGAAGCCATACCGTGAATTATCTGTCGCATATCTTCAGCCAGAAAGTCAATCTAGCAGTTCAGATCCGAACACACACTGGTGTAAAAGCACACATGTTCTCAGTAATATGATAAAATGTTTAGAGATTCATGTAACTTAACGCTGCACATCTGAACCACACTCGAGAGATGCCGACCTGTGCCGTGTTTTGTGGCAAATCTTCGCTCGCCGCACCACGCTGTCGGTGCACCAGCGTCACGTCTCGCCGGGATGATGCCGCACGTGATTTAATACTGTGGTTTTGTTTCAAGTCACACTAACTACTGAACGAATAGGACCATCTCAAATTCTGGAGATGTAGCCAGGCACATCCGGTCGCACACAGTAGAAAAGTAATAAGTTCTTCAGCCACAACGGCGCCTCCTCGACACACCTCATGGTGTATACCGGAGAGCGGTCCATCCCTTTGTTTTCATCCTGGCTTTTTATCATAATGCTTCGCTTTGTCCCATGTACCTTAATCTGGAATGCTGATTTCTCGAAGTCCTTTTCTTGTAGATAATCCAGTTATTCTTGCCTTTTAGCGAGGAGGCATACTTAAAAATCTTTTTAGTTTGTCATTCATCAACCATTCTTTGAATATGGTCATCAAATTTCAATCGCCTTTTTCCAATTGTGCCCGATATTTTCTCAATATGTTTGTATAATTCCGAAGACCTCCTATTCATCCACACCCTACTATGCATACCTGGCCAAACATGTCCGTCAGGATATTTCCTTTTAGTTTTTCGATAATTTTAGATAGTGATCTTTCTCCAGTCTGATCAATGTTTCTGACATGTGTGATGCTTCAGACCTAATTACGTGTTATATTAATTTAGCGTTCCAGGATATTAATGTTTGTACCTTTTCCATGTGATACTATGACCTACTTGTACTATAGAAAAGTTTTTCTGTTTTCTTCATGATTTAATGTGGATTGCTGGAGAATTTCCCCAAGTATTAGAAATTATTTATGTGAGGAATTTTGCCAAACTGAGTTACACGGTTTTGTTTGTACGAGTAGATACTTCCGTGTATCGGGTTTTCTATTATGAGATTTGGATTCATTTTAGGTGCAGTTTCATGAAGTTTTTCTAGGGACTAAATTTGTTGCCTATTGTTGGGTAAATCAACTAGACAATATGTGATGGCCAAACATTTGATGTGAACTTTATCATTAACCAGCTTGCCAGGAAATGCCTTGAGGCAACCTCTAATGCTAAATACCGTAGTTATACTGCTGAGATAGATTAAAATCTAACTCTCCCCTGTCTTCAACATACTAGCGTGATAGAATCAATTATTGTTGTTATTAGTATGAAATCATTATTGTAAATATTAATTGATTTTAGTTATGTAGCCATACGCCAAATAAATAATTTTTATTACCATTATTGACGTTTATAAATTACAAGTTGACCAAAACTTTTCAATTTGTATACATAACTGATTGTACGTATGTGCTCATGAAATCTCGCAAATTAACTTACTTAAAATTCCTCTAAATTTGACTGCTCTAATGCAAACACGTGCTTCATTACGTCTGAAAGAATTTGATGAGAAATGCACTAAATTTAACGTCCCATGCCGAACAATAATTTGACAAAATTTTCTAACGCACGCAAGCATCGTACTTTTCGCCTCGTGTCCTCTCAACACAGAAATTAATAAAATGTCATAATGTTCCATATTGAACTGTATCACAAATTAAATTGAAACAAGAAATTAAGTGGTTTAACCTATTCAATGCAAGTAAATAAGAAATGTAGTGTTGTATACTTATTTGGTTGAAAAGAGTGCCGGACATTGCGTGTGTTGTGCCACTTTTCAGGGACTTGCGCTTTGACACAAATAAGTGACTGTTCTTCGAGTTCATCTGGATTTTATGATTTAAAATCGGACAGTCCTAACCCCTATTGTCTTATAATGCTTCATGAACTGCTTTTGTGAAAGACATATCCTTTAATTTTTTGTTTCCCTGTTCATTGTTTTAATATTTTTAATTGGCTGATGATGACCCAGATTGGTGGTCGAAACCGGTACCTCTTTTAACCAAATAACAATGTAACACTACATTTCTTATTTACTTGCATTGAATAGGTTGAACCACTTAATTTCTTGCTTCAATTTCATTTCAGAAATTAATAGTTGAAGCTGTGATAAACTTCTCCTAAAATAATACAAGGTCATATCAGCTCTACACATAGCAAAGTCACCGGACGACATTGTAGAAGTTACTGGAATAAACAGACCGTATTTAACTTTTGTCACCGCTCAATTTCTGCTCTTCGTCGTCCTCTGTATGTATGGATATACTGGTTTATTTTACGCACTTTTGCATAATAATATTTTGCAATTTCATTATTTTATTTCTATTAGTGACTGAATTCCAAGAATCTGAAAAAGAACACAAAATATATACCCTCGCAATTTTCTCCGCACGCTAATGACATGTATTCAAGAAACTCACCGAGACTAGAATCTTCGCCGTTCAAAAATCAAGGGCATGCGTTTAGTGGTTGAAGATCCTCAGTGCTATCCAACATCCAGATCCTCCCCCCGTAGTGACATTGAAACTCCCACAGTAGAGCTCAATTAATAAGCCATCAGATACTGTGTTTAGATTTGTGGAGCCTTCCGGCATCAATATGAGAATTTTGTGTTTGGTTATTTCAACAGTCAGAATACAATATGGGGCTACCCAGGTACCGACAAAAGGGAAGAGGCTGGCGTAGAATGGGCAGATTCGTGCGATCAAATTATACTGCATAACAAACTTCCAGCATCATTCAACAGTGCGAGATGGAGCATGGATATAATCCAGATATTAACTTACAGTATCCGCGTAAGCAAACATATCTCAGTTATCAGCGAAATAAGTGGGGCAAAAATCCCTCATCGTTCTTCATTACAGACTGTTATGCCCTCCAGCATTCAACCGTCTACCCTCTGTGAATTTACTAAACGCCCCCATAATCCTCTATTTGCAACCAGTTCTGTGGCTTCGTCTTAGATTCATACGTCTTACCTTTAAATCTTTAGAATGTGAGTTCCTCTTCGAAGAAGATATCATTTTATGAAGGCTGATTAGGAGAAATGTACCATTTCACTGGACGAGAACATTCTGAACGTAGAGCTTTTTACTGAATCATATGATTATTTTGCAAATATCGTGAAGCATTGTTCTCGTATCTCAATTCCCTGAGGCTGCACACTATATACAGAAACTAGAGGAATATTTTGAAACTATCGTGATCTCTTTGACAACGATCCTTTGAGCTCCGAAACCGTCCAAACCGGGGAAGTTCCCTTAAAAGCGATATCTAATAACAGGAGGAATGGAGGAGACTGATATAAGGAAGAGCAGCCACAATGCCTGGAGGTTTCTTAAGCATCTGAGTTGTAAACCTAACAGCTAGAGAGGGTCATGCGAATGTAACATCTAAAAATATTGTCCGCCACCTCGTTGAGAATGGTAAACCTCACCATCACACTTCAAAACTTTACGGTCAGAAGAGTTAGAGTTTAGTCACCTTATGCGGCTTTTCACCGAGCTCGATAGCTGCAGTCGCTTAAGTGCGGTCAGTATCCAGTATTCTAGAGTTAGTAGGTTCGGGCCCCACTGTCGGCAGCCCTAAAATGGTTTTCCGTGGTTTCCCAATTTCACACCAGACAAATGCTGGGGCTATACCTTCATTAAGGCCACGGCCGCTTCCTTCCCATTCCTAACCTTTTCCTGTCCCATTGTCGCCATAAGACCTATCTGTGTCGGTGCGACGTAAAGCAACTAGAAAAAAAGATATGCGGCTTTTCTAGCGGTGAGCCGGGAGGGATAGACGATATCAGATTAAAGCAGATTAACCTCGAGCATACTACGCTGTCGTGATAACTCCAACATGGCGCGTCCCAGGTGGCAGATAGGGGGAGTCCTACCCGATTTTCCGGTCGACTTGAGCGAAATAAAATTTATCTCGCGGACCAAACACTTAAACCTCTGTGGGTGGGGGACGAGTCCAAGGGATGCTGAATGTTCTGGTTTAGTTATTTCTTTACTCGTGTCAGAATCATACTTAATCATACAGTAAAAGTAAAATAATTTCAAACTATTTACGAAAATTCCAAAAATTGACAAACATAGGAAATTGACCAAATTTACTGTACACCTAGATGGTGTTTTCCAAAACTGAGCCACACCTAGGGCATTGTAATCAGCAAGCATTAAATCATGCTCTCAGCATGAAAATGGGCTGAAAGGACATTGATACATATGGTTCACTTTTTTTTTTCTTCACCGCAGTCGCACTTGCTGTACTCTGATGTGAAGCCCGATAACTTAAGTGATTACTTCGCCCTGATGACACCAGTTCTTAACTCTTTCGCTGCGGAAGTCGACTTTTGTCGACTTACTTCCCTATAGCATTCGCTGCGGAAATTGACTTTTGTCGACTTGGTACTTTCCTGCTATAGCTTCCACGCGCTTCTTTAATAAAGGCGCATAAATAATACAAACATCTATTGTCATGTATTGACTATGTAATAAGCATTGTTTTAAAACGTTGCCGCGAATACTGGACCTATATTTAATTGTTATTTTTCACCCACCCGCCCGCCAACATTCCTGTCAGCTGTCTGGCCGATAGCAGGCTTCACTCAGCAGCTATGAGCGAGCGGAAAAACATTAGTAATGACAGTGACGAAATCTTCAATCTTTTAGTGGCCGATTCTGATTCAGTCTGTTCAGTAAATTTGGACAAGTGAACAAGTGATGATGTGCATAGTGATTGTTCGGAAGAAAGTGCCAACGAGGAAGATCTTCATTTTGTTTCAGACTAGCAGGATATTAATGATGGCAATGAAACTTCACTAATGAAAAGAAGAATATTGTACAATAAGCTTCAAAAAAGGGCATTTAGTGCTCCTGACATCAGAAGTTCTGTCATAATCGGACTTCTACGTGAGTATCAGTGCAGTCCGCCGGCGAAACGAGGAAGACCTTCTGATTACATACCTCAAGCGCGCCTGACGGAGACGCACTTTCTTGGGGAGCAGCAGGACAAGAGTCACAAACCTAATTGTGTTGTTTGTTCCATATTACCAGCAAAATGTTCAGAGAAAGGAAGGGACTGTGCAAGAGTAAATAGACAGTATTTTTTGTAAGAATTACGCAGGGCAGCCTGCAATGTGTCCGGTTCCATGTTCGGAGATGTATCACAGTAATGTGTGTTTCAAGGTCAAATGTCACTGCTAGTTTGCCAAAGTTGAGTTAAAAATTGTGCATTGGTGTTGAATGTCACTAAACTTTAACAAAAATTAAATTTCAGTTCATTTGGAAAATACGAAAAAAATACATTTTTCTATAAGTGTTCTGTTTAAAAATAGCGCAGCGAAAGAGTTCGGTTAAGGGACCTCCAAACACTCCAGTCTTCATTACACCCAGCCGGAAGATATTCACGTGGTCTCATCCATTATTGCTGCTTAGATTTCCATAAGGAATGTCTTGCCTTTTCTGGTGGTCCTTTTAAGGGCTTTGATGTCTGGAGGCAACTTTCCTGGATTTCAGCCTAGATTGAGATTGTTGATGACCAAACACCGGGTGAGCTTCAACATTCTCAATCTTTAGTCGTTCTTGATCAGCAGCGATTTCTCGATGATTACTTGGAGGTGAAACGTCAGCAAGTCAGTGTATCTTCTCAACAGGGGTAGGTTTCAGGCATCCTGTGATTAATCTACAAGCTTCATTCAGGGCAGGTCCACAGTCTTAGCGTGTGTTGATCTATACCGCACTGCGGATGCGTATTACGCAGCAGTGTAACACAGAACCAATGCAGTGGTTCTAAGAACTTGTGGCTTTGCATCCCAGTTTGTACCTCTCAGCTTCCTCAGGATGTTGTTTCTGGCATTGACTTTGTGATTGATGTTTAAACAGTGCTTTCTGAAAGTAAGTGAGCGGTCCAGCGTTACGCCTAGGTACTTTGGGGTGAATGAATGTTCCAGGAGGGTTCCATTCGAAGAGACGTGTAATTTCCTTGATGCCTCTCTGTTCTTGAGGTGGAAAGCACAAAGCAGAGATTTTGACGGATTCGGCTTTAGGTGGTTAGCCTTGTATTATGTGAATAATTCCTTCCGAGCGCTGTCAAGTGTGAGTTCTACCTCTTCAGAAGTTGCACACTGGCAGGCTAGTGCAAGGTCGTCTGCATATATGAAACTTCTTGTTTTGTTAGGGAGTGGTTGGGCATTGGTATAACTAATAAATAGCAATGGAGCCAGTACACTTCCTTGGGGCAATCCATTTTTCTGTGATTTCCGTCTGATTCTTTGTCCTTGAAAATAAAAAAAACTGCGGTTCTGCAACAAGGTTGACATCAATCTGGTAAGTTTTGAATCTTTCGTGAGTGTAAAGATCTTCTGAAGCAGTATACGGTGGTTCACTCTTATCATATGCAGCACTGAGGTCAATGAAAGCTACCCCTGTAATTTATCGATTTTCAAAACCGTCCTCAATTTACTGCGTGAGGTTTGAACTTGTGCAACAGCATTCATGCCTGGTCTAAAACCTTCCTGTTGTGGAATGAGGTTTTTGTTGATAGCCTGGATGAGTCTGTTGAGTATCATTCTTTCGAAAATCTTATATCGGTGGCACAGAGGAGATATTGGTCTGTAGTTCCTGGGGTCTCTGTTGTCCTTTCCAGGCTTTAGACCAGCAATTACACGTGATTTGCTCCACAATATTGGAATATTGGACATCTGTAAGCAGTTATTATGAAATTGTAGCAACAATTCTTTCGTGTTTCTTCCAAATTCTTTATTTTCTCAACTCGCAAATCATCCAAACCCGCAGCTTTACCTGATTTGCACTTGATAATTGCATTTTCCAACTCAGTGGAATTGAAATGTTGCATGAGCTCAGATATTTCTTCATCCCTACGCGCAGGTACCTTCAACATAGCTCTCCGGGTTTTGGCTTCTTGTTTTACTGTGCCATTCATGAGAAGTTGGTGGGCAATCTGATTGGCTGTAACAAAAGGATGTGTCTTACTCATGGTTGGATCTCTGGTCAACTTCATTAGGGGTCTCCAGGCCCTTTGGCTGCTCAGCGTCATAACCACCAGCTCTCTCTTTTCGATGAGGCTATTAGAGAAGTTAGGGCGTGTGCTGCTGTAATAGCTTCCTCACCTATTATTTTCTGTTTGAATAGCTTGTAGTAGTCATTTAGTTGCGAGACTGCATCCAGATTAAGACCTTCGATGTAACTAGTGCGACATCCACGGGGAATAGATTTACGAGAACTTTCCTTAACAGCCTAAGTGACCTGTTCATATGATTCAGGAATTGGTTTGATGTTTTGGACCGTATCATCCAGTAAAGCAGGGAATTTTGACAAATCTCCCTTTTTTTTGAAGTTGTATCTACGACGAAAGGGAACATACTGAGGTCGGATAGCGGAGTAAAACTGACAGGATTGGTCTGTGTTGAGACTTAGGTACTGGGTTGCATCCTCCCTTGCTGCATTGTTCTCCTAAGTTATTAGTGATGAAAATCAAATCTGGATGATATCCTCTTCTCCAATGGCCACTGTTAAAATAAAGTGGCTGTATGCCATCATGAATAAGAGAGAGTTCCGTAGCATCTGCCCATTGTTGTATTAGCTCGCCGTTGTCATAACTGTGTTCATATCCCCATTCGTAACTGTGACAGAATCTACGGGTCTGGTGTTTACCTGTGATTAGTTCTCACTATGTTAGGAACACCACGGGATAGTACGGGTCCCTGTGATTAGTACCTACTATGTTAGGAACGGCATTCTTGCATTGCGTATGATTGGGGCCCTTATGTGACGAACACCATAAGTCTGCATTACCTGTGCGTAGTGAAGAACACCGTGAGTATACTTTAGTACCGCTATATGATAAGGAACATGGTTCTGCTCTACTAGGGATACATACCATTATGAGGGGCCGTTGGCTTGTATTTTCAAAAAAAATATCATCTATTCAGGGATGTGCTTTGGAGCAGCACCTTGGTCAGTACATACCATTGTTTTAAGTTCATAATCATTGTTCGTCGTCGTGTTTTTTAAATTGTAGTCGGAGTATTGATTTGAAATTATTTGTAAATTGTAATACTGTGAGCTGCTGATAATTTTACCTTCGAATTCATCCATTCATTATTCATAATCAAGAATTGAATTGTGGTCGGTGTATGAATTTTTGGACTTGAAATTTTTTATTACATTTCGTACCATTAGGGGCCGATAACCTACATTCTAGGCCACTTTAAACAATAAGAATAATAACAATAACCATCACTTCACGAAGAGATGGAATATACTTGACTAATTGTTACACAAGTTCTAGGTCCATCATGAGGAAAGTAATCTATACAGCTCAGGAGATTTCTGCGCGTGGCTGTTGTATGTTGAGTGCCGTTTGAAGGATCTACACTTGGCCAAGTTTTCAACAGTCCCTCCTCTGTTACTCTGTTATACATAACGGACAGGCGAGGTAAGCTGAGCCCAGCTTGTAGGAACACGTCCATTCCACACGTCGGCCTCAAGCGTTGCCAGATCCTCACTTTCATGGCAGTTTCCATCAGCTACGTCTTCGGAGCTACACCAACAATGTGTTTTATGTTTCTTTTCAGATAAATTTCTTGCCACTTCGGGTTACTCTTCCATTTACTGGATGACACACCTTGTGTACACTACTGACGTTCATACAGAGCGGATTCCTGAGAATGCTGCGCTCAGTTTCCGGCGAAACATTGGCAGCTACTAACGCAATTCGAGCGCAGCATACAGTGAAGACACTGGCCGTGAAAGACTATACCGACAATCTCAAAGGGTTCCGGAAGCTTTCGAGCATTAGGAGCGGGCACTAGTGAAGTGATGACCCACATCACCAACGACATCTTAAAATATCTTCCTTGCAACACATATACCCAAACTCTATATTCTCTTGGTCTCTTGCCTGCAGCTCCACATATCTTTTGCTAGTGTTCTCTGTCACTGGACCACCGAAAAGGTGCCTTAAATGATGAGATCAAAGTTCAATACAAATTACAGGCCCATTTCGATCAAGACAGGTGTAAGGTTATTGCTGACCTAAGATCAGGCGGCATGAACGCCTAGTATCATTGCCGCTGAGCTGGCTGTGGGTAGAGTTCCGGCCAAGGAATGTGGGAGTCATTAAATTAAGAAGACATCCTTCTGGTTCGGATTCCACATTAAACTAGAAACACTTGGTCATGATCAAGGTATCTATGTTCAGGAAAGACAGCATGTTTCCTTTCACAAGAGAATGATTAGTCTTGGTGTTGCTTTATTTCCACTTGTCTAGATACTTTCTAGTTACCTCTTAAATTGACTACACTATATGATATTAGTCTGGATAAAAAAGACATACGAACCGTTGCCAACCTGTATTAAAATCAGTCCTCATCTGTTAATGTTGATAACACCAACAACCATGCTATTGAAATAAAGCAAGAGATGAGGCAAGGCTCTGTTTCAACTCAACTCCTCTTCAATATCTACTGTGAAAAGGTGTTTTTCTTAAGCACTGCAAGGAAAACAGGATATCATCATTGTTAATGGAATCGTAATAAATAAACTGCATAATGCATATGATACTTTTCTGTTTCCAATAAATGCTGATGATCCGCAGATATTAGCAAACTGATTGGTCAAACAAAGTTCTGCGTTTAAACACAAAAAATACTAACTTAGTGATCGTAAGAAAATATGTCTTTCAACCTATAAAAGTGACAGTACCTGGCACACCACTGGAGCATGTACAGTACTGTTGGTACTGCACTGCTCAGGACAAACTGATCCATTACCTTCGGTTTATAGCGACAACGAGAGCCGCAGGCACAATTTACCAGTGGGTGGTGGTGCGCAGAGATATCAATGTGGGCCTTGAAACTGAGGGTCGATGAGGTTCAAATGCTAGCCATTTCTTCAGAACATACTATTGCACATGTCCTGTGAGTATGAATTCCCATCTCTAGTCTTTCAAGGTGATCTTGATTTTTTGGATGTGGGTGTATTTCAATCATTCACAAAACTTACCAGCACCAATAAGTAGATGAGAAGCGATAAGAATCTGTCACAACACAAAACAGTAGAAAATATAATTTCAATCATCATCATCATCTTCCTTTCAATAAATACTGTAAGTCATTCTGAAAAGGAAAATAATATATAAAAAGGGTACTTAAATGTTTATGATGGAAGCTGATTAGGTCCTGACTTCCAATGTCTCACGATTGGTCCATTTAGCACCCTTTAGGGTGTGGTGGGATCTCCCCTTTTAGTTCCATATTCCAGAAAGGAATAGCCCTTGGAAGGTGGGAAAGCGAAGTGAAGTTGTGCTCTAAAGTAGAGCAGTACGAAAGCAGTAGAGCAAGAGCTGAGTAAGTTGAGCGTCGATTACACACTGCCTTTATCAGTTCTCGGCCTAGAAGGTGAGAATAATTGGAAACCAATCATAAATTTTCTTCATTTCTTCTTAAATTATTATGGTTCGAAACTGGTCTTGTGAAGAGTTCTGAAAACTTTCCGGGTGGTGTTGGCCTTGAAAATGTTAACTGTAGGAAAATAGGCGCCGTCATTGGTGTCCACTTCACATTTGGCCGTTGGGACGCCTGTTTTGTGTCATTATGACATGCTGTAATGATCAGTTAAGAAAAGAATGATAGTAAAACCAAAAGTTACTTCCGGAACATTCGTCAGTATAGTAATGCACTTGCATTTGCTTCCGTTCAAGTGGATATCATAAATGTAAAAAGAGATTATATTAAGTGGTAAGTACGACTGTCGAATATTGTACTGATTTGTGTATTCCTTAGTTCACCAGGGGCTACTCCACTGCATACTTTTATAAACATGCGATATTTCTCGCACGAGTCCCCTAGTTCTACATTATTAACAATTAACTTTCCTGAGATGACCAGCTATCTTCACGATGTTAATTTTTATACTATAATTGGTTTCAGAGTAAAATAATGATAATCATTAAATTTACTATTTGTTAATTTATAATTCACCCAAGTGTTATTGAAATGTGTTTGATCCAACCTGATCTCTTCCCTTTGGAGGTAAATTGACCCATGACCGTTTCTCTATGCCCAGATACCTTTGATCCATGATTCCGTTGACAGCATATACCCTGCAATTTACTAGTGTTTTCTTACACTTCTCTTAGTATTAGCTTCTAAATATTCCATGGGGTAATTCTGGACGTCGGTTTATCTTCAAACAAGTGTACACTTTGTTTCTTAATATGTATAGATCTGTGTTGATATAGGACAGTCGAAGTTCATAGAACTATTGTGATAAAACTATTTCTTGATTGCTGTCTCTTTCTCTCTATCTCTCAGTGAGAGAATTTATTTCTTGTCTGGCGTGGCACTGCATGTTCACATTATCAACAAATGTTAGTTGAAGTGAATTGTTTTCGAGTGTTTTACTGTAACTGAAGTTCTGTTAGGATCAGCTTGCATAAGCTTGATAACCTCAAGAATCATGTCTTTCGCAGTTTTTCTGAGTAGGGTTCATTCGCGGGGTTACTTCGGACTGTGCTGCAAGAATATAATCTTAAACTTGGAGGCTGGGTCTGTCGTAATTTGCAATGCCGATAAGCTTGATAAGTCTCTTAAATGGATTCTTGGTGAAGGACATGCGGAGAAGCTGCGAAGAAGTAAGGGCTACCTCGATCCTAGAACCGAAGAGCATAGGTAGGCAGCCCATATTGACTTCAACGGAGGCAAGCATGCTCTGCACAGAATTTTGAAAGATGCATTTGTGATACTATTTTACTCTTTAATTTTCCAAAATAAACTCATGTATCGTCAAATTTAGGACATATATATGAAAACTTATGTCCGAAGTACATGCAAATCTGGGTAACTCTAACACAGATTTTTAAAATTAAAAACACACTTTTAACGTATTGTTTGAAATTAAATAACAAGATACATTCACAATAAGTATTGTAAGAGAAGGAATTCAAGCAATTGCTTCTTTGTGGTACTATACAACTGGCCGTGTACGTATCGGCCTGCATTTGGGAGATGCAGGGTTCGAACCCAATGTCGACAGCCTTGAAGTGCATGTTGTCCACGGTTTCACATTTCCACAGCGTACAAATGGTACGGCTGTACCTTAACTAAGCCCACAGTTGCTTCCTTCCAACTCCTAGCCATTTTCTAGCTCAGCATCGCCATACGACCTATCTGTGATGGTGTGAAAGAGAAATAGCATAAATTATTTAAAAACAATATGCCGTATGGTATGTTGAATTAACATTCGTTACTAGGGATTAAATTTATGATATTGACTGGCCACTATTCTTTGACTGATAATTTCATTCAAACTTTTCACCTTTTATTCCCTTTCATAAACCAAGGAAACTAAATGTTATGTACATAGTAATTGAAAATTTACAGGCTCATAAGCTCCATAGATACATAGTTTAGAATATTTGTTATGCCAGTTAAACTATTGTAAGTAGGATACAACTAAATGTTGCTTAGAATTATTGTAGTGTGATTCTTTTATTAGTAAATATCATTCTTGCTTCATTATTATATAATATTTTCATTGTAGTGGAGATATGTCCCTAGACATTTAGCTCTCACTAGAATTCAACTGTTTCAGACAACCTGTTGTAATTAGGATAATGTAAGTCCGGTTTAGAATTGAAGAGTAGCTATGTTAATTAGATAGTAAGTTGCATGCTTTGGAAAGGCCAGAAATCTCGTGACGTTAGAGATGTCTATGAACTTATCTACCAGGTTACATCCAGCAGGAATGGTGTTGATTTCATTGTGTGCGCAAGCCTATAAGATTGAATTGTTGAGGTTCAGTGCTATCCAGACAGCCTTACGTCAATTACAATCGACATTGCATCTGCTCGAACTTGTGCTTTCTCTGTCACAATCTGGCTGTGATGACCTACATAAGGAACAGCATTGGCAGGAGCTACGACATCATGTTTCAGCGTGTCCTGAAGATGAGTTCCCACTTCTCCGTGGCGAACTTAATGCGCATGTTGGTCACACCAATTATGGTTATAGCTGCCATGGTGTAATACCTTCGGTATCTGAAATTATGATGGAACTCATATTTTGGTTTTCACCGAGGCAATTGATTTGGTTTTAGTGGTTATGCATTCTTCAAAAGTGATATCAATCACCTCATCACCTTTACTTGTGGTGACTCTAGCAACCAAATTGACCTGGTCTTTGATCGGCGCCGTGATATCCGACTAAGAAAAGATGTGAATGTCATGTCATCTGTGTACCAACTCAGCATAACTTGGTCATAGAGGATTTAATGCATCGTGCAGGTGGAAGGATCCCCCGAGAAGGTCAAGTGGTGGAAGCTTGAATACTAGAAGGAGACCTTAGCAGAGGGCATAAATTTTACTCTCGTTGACCTGAATGCAATTGGAAACATGTGGACTCATTCTACAGATCTTTCACTGCAACAGTCACAGTAAACTTGGGTACGAAATAACCTAGTTCCTATTGCATTGAAAATCAAACGTTCTTATGGATGATTCCGATCCAAGAAGAGCTGTAGGAAAAGACAGAGGCATACTGTATATAAACTGGGTTTCAAATAGACTCCAGAACACAGGGAAAGTATTGTCTTTGCCGAACGTGTGGCTAAGAAATCTGTCGCCACTCACTGTAATGACCTGTGTACAAGGTGTATCAGAACTATACTGACAAAGAAATCCGGCGTACTCTTCGTGTGATATTGAGATTGATGATGCAGTTGGATTGCCGATGAAATGTATAATTTTGAGGAAATTAAGTGACCTTGTTACTTCCGGGCGTGCAGTTCAAATTGACGAATTTGCTGTTAGTGCTATGCCAGAGAGTCAGCCGCTGCGCGTGAGAAGAGGGAGGGGAGGGGAAGTGAAAGGAACTGGACAGTGTACAGTTTGTTCTAAACAAATTGACTACTATGTGAACCCCATAGAAAGAGAAGACATACTTGTACCAAGAATACAGACAGCTTTCCAAGCCGTTCGCCACACATTACACATCCTGGGCAGAGTCCAAAGGTCACTCACTACTACACCATTGTGAACTATGCACCAACGTAGGAGGGGGCCATATTGAACATCTACTGTAATCAAACCATTCGGCGTGTTGATCCCTCGTTCAGTATTTCATTAAATTTACAATGTTGTGGGTGAAGGAATACACAATCGCGACGCGGCAGCTTTGCATCTTCGAGCATGTTAATTAATATAGAATATTACTGCGACAAACAGGTGAGAGGAGAAACAATCTGGTGCTTTTCTTGTCTTCCCTAAAACACGGCAGCAGCTCGTCAATCTGAATCGCACACCCTGAAGTAACAATTTAACCTATTTTTCTCAAAAATAACAATTTTCCCCGGGAGTCTGATTTAACCAATATTCTGAACATAACACGAAGAGCATCCTTGATTTTTTGTAGGTACAGTTTTGATAAACACTGTACATTACTGAACTCAAAAGAAGGAGAAAGAACTATTTTTCAGCTGACCAAAATAGACACAAGTATTGAGCACTCTGTGTGCATTAGAGGCAAAATTTACCAGTGATTACAGGACAAACAAGAAATCATCGAACATTAGCAACAATATTTGTAGAGATTTCCTGCATTGAATTCCCACATCACCCTATTGCAGATGCTAAGTCCTATCTTATCGATCACATCAAAGGATGTCGACAGTCCCAGTAGGAGTATAAAAAACCAAAAACCGCCAAAACCAGATGACCTTCCAGAAACATCTGGAATTTGTAGCAATTTTAAGATCTCATTATCAACTGAGAAGCTTGTTCAGTGGCAGTGTTGACTCTGGCTCTGTTCCCAGTCATTGAGCTACAAATATCCTTGTGCTATTTTTGAGCAAAATGACGATCCAGCAGAATGTGCACATTACAGTCCAAATTGCCCCCAATTGTACACGAGAAAATATTTGAGAGTATCCATCATTATTGACTGCTTGAAATCGTCGACATTATTGCTAACCAGTGCATATTCATTAAGAATGCTAACTGAAAAGCACTGAAAGCTTCAGCAGGCAGTGTACATTACCTTCCGAATTGACTTTCGACCGTGTTCCATATCGTGTGATGTGGTCTGCACTCTTGACCATGGTGTACCAGAAATGCTTATAAAACCGGAAGTTGTGTATGTTGCGCTGCCAACGTCTCTGAGGGCTTCTTAGTTAAAGTTGGCGTGTACACCAATGTACCACTCCGTCCCCATTGCTCTTTGTCCTCAGCATGGACACGACTACACGGGACCTGAAAAGGAATGTTCCTAGGACTCTCGTATATGCAGATGATGTTCCACTTGCTGATAAAGTCAGAATGGGACTGCGGCATCAAGATGAATATTGGTATACCTGTTTCTCACAATACAACCTTAGAATGAACAAAAAGAAGAGTGAATACGTGGAGTCGTCCGAATAATCTATTGGCTCCATCCAAGTTGATTCACGTATCTAGGATCTTGCCTACAGACTGGTAGTGGGGTAGTTGTTGAAGTGCAAATTATGAAAAAGGCAGCATGGATGAGATGATGGGAAGTCGGAGGCACACACTGTGGCTGGAGTATGCCACTACATCTGAAGTCCAGGATGTACTGCATGGTACTCCGTCTTGTTGCTGTGTACGGTGCTCAGTGTCGACAGACTGAGAAAGATATGGAGTAGCAATTATACAACATGTGAAAGTGTATACTCCATTAGTCGATGGGCATCACAGTCCTGCATCCCGTAAAAAAGACACCGTTCACCAGCAAATGGGCATCGCACCCGTCACTCGTGAGGCATCTGGCGCAGTTGACAATTTCAACCAATCCTTTGAAATTACTTCGCAATGTTCACATGGACGTAAGATAAAATGACATTGAAAATAAGAAACAAATATTTAAAACAAGAAATGTTGCTGGGATTGGTAACATTTCTAGGCATATACCGAAGTCAATTCGTTGAGATATAGAACCAAATCTCTAGTGCTTAATTGGTTTGTGTATGTATTAAGCAACTACACCAGATGAAAGAAGAATTAATGTAATAGCACCCTGTGAATAAAGAAAATATATTAGATTGAGGAGGTCAAATATATCACTATTGACATATCTTAGGATGTTGATAGGGTATATCTTGGGAGACTATTGAAAAAATTAGTGCAGGTGGGCTAAATAAAATAGTGGCTGAATCGGTGACTATAAACACGTGGCCACATTATTAGAGTAAACATTAAAACATTGAGAATTTAACATATAAGATGTTACCAGTTTTAAGTTGATGACTGGTACTTGGTACTTAGCTTTCATGAGTGACTTGATTCGACTGGGCATACCCTCAGTCACTATTTCTCACTGACTCTTTAAATCGTCATCATGAAACCATATCTCAACGAGCTTCTCAATCAAGCCAATTTTTTGTTATATTAGTTTTTCGGATTTTTCTTTGCTATCGCCCAAAGATTTTCCATGGGGTTCATGTCTGGACTTTTTTTAGGCCTACCAAGCACATTCATATTGTTTCCCTTAAAATTCCATTACTTCTTTCGCTTTATGGCAAGGCATAAGAATAATTTCACTTTGGCCACACCACTCTTGAATCCGAGGTAGCAAACGGGTTCTTAGTACTGTACTGTTCACGTCTCATACTTCCTTTGACAATATATAATCTTCCACCTCCATACTTGAAAGCACATTCCAGACCATCGCTGATATAGGATGCTTCACTCTCTGCTTCACCAATTTGGATGGAATTATTCTCCTCCTTTCCTTCTGACATACTGACTTGTCTCTTCTTCAAGAGGAATTCCGATTCGTAACTAAAACAAACCGGAAGTAAATAAAACAAATAAGCCTAGCATTCAATGCAATAAGCTGTACCGTTTCAAAGAAAAAAATAATACTTGTACTGTGCCGTTCGGTTACATCAGTTAAAATGGGTAAAAAATGGAATAATGGATGATAATTTAGGAATTACAGTAATTATTATGGACTTGCCTGTTTCCAATCACCAGATGATCAATTGTGGAGCGTCTTGGCCCACTTAACCTCTTTGCAGCCATAGCACGAGTAATCCTCGCTTTTCTTTGATGTCGTCTTGCTCTCATTCTAGCATAAATCAACTCTCGCCTCACAGTCCTGGCTGGTATCAGTGACCCATACTCTTCTAGTTTCTTACATAAATCCGAACTAGTAACCTTGCGATTGTTTACTGGCAAATTAATCAGTTTTGCGTACTCCTTGGGGTTAGTATCTTCTTTCGCCCGCAGTTTCCGGTACGACATTGACATTTTGTCTTCCCCTTGTCTTCACATTTTAAAATTCCACTAACAGACTGCTGTGATGTTTGCTATATAGAAGCTATCTCTTGCGGTGAGTAACGTTTCCATACCTGCCAACATTTACTGTTTACCCGTAGAATTTACGGATATTGCAGCATTTTACGGTTTTACGGATGGACGGTGTCATTTTACGACTTCGAGGACAAAAATTTGAAACGTTAACATTCGATAATCACTCCACTACCGACAATCGATTGTTTGCGTGGGTCGAAGCACGCTCGGTCTTGGTCGAAGGCATATCCATGATTGCCGATAACTCATTCTTTGATATGATTGGTAATTTTAACCATGTGATGTTTGTGTCGGTAATGGAATTGAATTTAAAGCCGTGTTAACAGTTCTCCCGTGTGAATGTTAGGTGTCGACAGACTCTGCTCCGCAAATTCTTTGTTCCGCTCCGCTCGCTTGTTGTGATTTAATCTATATACTTTGACCACGTGATTGTTGTTGTTTGTTGGCCTTTTACTGTTATGACGTATTTTAATGAAGTGTTCGAGTTTTTGTGTTATAACTTGGTGCTTCGCAGTTTCCTATATTCGTTGACTAATTACATTGGCTCCAGTGATTGGATATACCGCTATTAGCACAGCCCGTTAAATTATAAAGAAGAAGAAGAATTACATTTGTTCCACGTGTGTATGGTTTTTTTTACCATGTGCATATTCTTCGTTCACGCGGTTGGCGTCGTGTTCATTTAATGGTTTAAGACTTTGTGAGCTTTGCCATGTTTTTATGAAGTGTTTGACTGCCTTGAGTGTTTATGTTATCATTTTATGTGACGTTCAATGATCCAGGTTTCTTTCGATGTTGCAAGAGATATAGAGACATTTTTCTCGGACATTTTCATACGCTATACTTCTATTGTAGATTATCTTGAATAAATCCAACATTAGCTGCCTCTGTGGATCAGTGGTAGAGTGTCCCCTCCGGATCCCAAGATAGCGGGTTCAAACCCGGCAGAGGTAGTCGGATTTTTGAAGGGCGGAGAAAAGTCCATTCGACACTCCATGTCGTACGACGTCGGCATGTAAAAGATCTCTGGTGACTGTGACGTAAGTTGCACATTGAATTATTATGTGTGGGACGGCAATGGTGAAGAAATAGATTGATGACGAACATATAAAAATAAAACCAAGCATCAATACGGCACGTAGTATAGAAAAGTATGTAGTATAGTGTGACACTGGTCTGACCAGTGTGGTAGCGTAAACAAACGCGAGCGAAGCGAGGTATGGCACACAGTGAAAAGGATTACTGTCCTTCACCAAAATAGGCGTGCCCCGCTATAACCAAAGTTCACTTTTCAAATACAAGGTGGAAGCAAGTAAGCAGAGTGCGCGAAGAAGCTTTTTGCTGAGACCATTTCCAAAGGGGTGCGTGGTAAGTACAGCTTGGGAAGGAGTATTGGAATAGGCGAAACAGTAATCAGGGAACCAGAACCAACCGTATTTTCATAATAGACATGTATTGTAATGACAACAAAAGTGGTCACACGAAAACAAGGTAAAATAATTAATTGAAATGAATGACTATATTCAGCAGTAAACAATCGAACTATGAACGGTATCACCATAAAATAGGGCAACAAATTGATTATGTAAACCAAATAGATTATCAATATTAAGTAGTTTGATAGAAAATAAGGGATTAGATACCAAAAGATTGACTAGAATTTAACAACAAGAATCGTAGCGATATATTACCACAAATTTTTAAAAGGAATTTAAAGATACCAAGGCCACTGTACAATATCAAAAAGGAAACCTGCAGGATAGGATGAAAGGAAACACAACGGATGAAGGGAGGAGAAAATAGTATCCTAGGGCTGGCAAAGGGAAAAGAAAAGTACAGCCTGCAAATAATTTTTTAAAGTAGTGAGCTCGCACCAAAAACTAGGCGTAAATGAGAGATTCGAAAAAGTCACAGATAATACAGTCTATTTCTTACGTCTGTTCAGAGAAATGTTTATGCTTTCTGGTTCACTTTTCTTCCTTTCAGTGCTAATTGGGGAATGAAATTTAGAAAATCCAAGTATGATCTTGAGATAGAACACGAAAGTCTACAGCTTTGTCTTGCAACCAGAGCAAGTATAAAGTTACATTTCCAGCCAGAAGGGCATACTGGAAAAGGAAAATAGTTTCATGTGAAAATACGAAGTAGAAAGCGGAAAGAGATTAAAACTCGCTCACCCAGCCAGCGGTCTTAAGTTCGGATCTTGAGCAGTAGACGAAGTAAACATCGTATACGGGCCAGCCGTAAATGCGAATAAAAGGAGTCCTCCCTCCACACAGTTTGTTGCACAAAGTCGGACTCGCTGCTCGAGGCCAGAGTAGGCCTATTTATATCGTAAAAGAAGAGTCCAGAAGGAGCAGAGCGCATGGTGACGACACAAGCAGCGTGCAGAGGGGAGGGGACGGAGGGAGAGCAGTAGTGAAGCACAGAGCTGGAACACACGCCGCAGTAGACCAGTTGAAAAGGTAGAATCGTAGAGATAGGGGAGCACGTTGCACGACACATTACATCTCAGCCATAGACGACCAGGTCAGCTATCTAGTGGGCCTACAGTAAAACGGAACGTCGAAATTGACGAGCAGACAGCCAGATGGCGTCAAATGAAATGTCTGCACACGGTAGCTTAGGCCATACGATTATTATTATTATTATTATTATTATTATTAATATTATTATTATTATTATTATTATTATCGAGACATTTCAAGAATCATATTCTGTTGATTTTCCGTGCATACGAAAATCAAGAAAGGGAGAAAATTTGCCTTTTGCACTGTATGTGGGTGTGATATTAATAGTGCGCATACTGGAAGAAACGATTTAAGTAATCATGTGAAGTGCGGTAAACACCTACGTTACGTTAAATCTAAGGAAGATAACAAGAAAATGAACACATTTTTTGCCAAGTCTGGAGACGTTGACAGTGACGTAATTAGGGTCGAGTGTCTGTTTACTTCCTTTTTGGTGGAATACAATGTTTCTTTAAGTGCGGTTATCATGTGGTGCTTTATTTAAGATGCTTCCCACATCAGAAGTTGAAAGGAAATACAGTTGTGGTCGGACGAAAACGACATGCATTGTAAATAAAATGGCAAAAATGCATCATCTGAAGTTTGAGTGCATTCAGAACGGTCCATTTTCTTTGGCAACTGATGGAGGCAATGATACGAATGCCAAGTTGTATCCTATTGTTGTTACATTCTAACAGCTGAATTCTCATAACATACCAACTGAAAATTGTGTGCTCCGATAATGCCCATGTTTGATAGGATAAAAAAATGGGGTTTCAGTAGTACTGTAGGAAGTTCAGCCAGGTATTGCCGTTATAGGTTGCACTTGACACGTGATTAACCTAGCAGCTGAAAAGGTGCTTTAAGATTACCAGTTAAAGTGGGTGAGATCTTTGTTGATATATTTTATTTCTTAGAGAAGAATGGCAAAAGGAAAGAACGCCTTCAGAAATATCAAAACTTGCACAATAAAGAGGCAAAGAAATTTCTGAAGCACGTATGTACTAGGTGGTTATCTTTAGGCAGATGTTTGGAAATACTACTGGACCAGTGGTATCCCCTTCTTTCTGTCTTTTTGTCTTCAAGGAGGAAGTAATATTATGTACCCAAAACATTTCCACAAGCTTGACATCTTTCAGGATACCTAGAGTTGAACAAAGCGGATCCAAGGAATATCAGAAGAAGAGAATACTTCATTATGCTACTACACATGCCCCTAAAAGAATAGCATATTTTTACAAACGTGACGAACCCATCCTAAAAAGCAAGACTCATGCTACAACACGGCCTTTTGCACTTTCCTTCATGTGACTATTCCTTTATTTGACAAATTCAATGTTGCCCTTCAGACTTAACCCCACAAGTTAACTTTTTATTAGAACTTCTAATGGATTTGCTAAAGCAGTTCTTCACCAAGTTTGTTAAGCCCAAAATTGGCCAAAGCTCCTCATGCTAGAAGTTGAGTTCAACTTGATTCAAAATCAAAGAAGTGATGATGAGTTAGTTATTGGCATTCAGAATTCGAACATAGTGAGTGATCTCCAGTATACAGATAAATCCCTTTTCTTGCCATCACTGAGAACAAGCTGGGGCCCATCTGCATCCACCCTCCGAACTACAGCACTTGCGTTAGTATACCCAGTAGCCGAATACTGCTGCCCAGTATGGCTCAACAGTGCCCATACAAAGAAGTTAAACGATACAATGAGGGCTATATCAGGAACCATCCAATCCACACCTTTGGAGTGGTTACCAGTTCTTTCAAATATTCCACCTCCTCATCTCCGAAGACAAATGGCACTGAAGAAAGAATGGGTTAAATGCTGTGACAATCCTCTTCTACCAATACATCAAGACTGCCTACGTGAAGATCTCAGGCTGAAATCTAGGAAACCTTCTTGGTTACTAGGAAAGAGGCTAGTCCAAGATGAATTTCATACTAACACTGCCTGGCGCTATGGGTGGGCAGCTTCAAACTCTGACAGATTAGGTCTAATTTCGGATCCAGTTATGCAACCTCCTGGTTTCAACTTACCCAGAAAAATCTGGTCATCACTTAATCGGATCAGAACTCACCATGGCAGATGCAACTTCTGGAAACACAAGTGGAAGATTACCAGCGATCCTTATTGCGACTGCTCTGACGTGCCTCAGACCGTTCAACATATCGTCACAGAGTGCCCACTCCGAAGATTCAGTGGGACAATGAAGGATATCCACGAGGCCAGTGATGAAGCTGTGAGTTGGCTAACAAAACTGGACATTCAGCTTTAGCAGCAATGCAGATATTGATGAGCTTAAATGTATAAATATAGTTTGTTTATTACGTACTTGTTCTGTGTGTATAGATGAAACTGTTTTTCGTGTAATTGTACATATTTGTTAATAACCAAATTGTAACAATGTATCCTCATGCCATACGAAATATATATACTGAGAAACTACTTTTGTACTGCCTGTGGCTACATCATCGAGTTTCCACTCAAGGATGATGTGTTAAGGCGTGCTCAAGTTCCTAGGTTAGACAAAATTGAAGATGCACAGTTTTCTTCCATTCGTTTTTTTTTTCTTGGAAAAGAAAGGAAGAAAGTGAAACTACAGATGAAATGGTGAATGAGCTTCAGAGGCAGTTCACAGCTCTTCAGGTAGATGACACTATCGTTGCAAATCAAGATGCTGCGAGTGGTTCCAGCTGGGTAC